>NW_024742338.1:5288464-5290964 GCF_018991925.1 Homarus americanus
TCTGATAGAACAAAACAAATATCAGATTCGAATTCAGCAATATGAAATTAGTTGTGTGAGCATGATCTCATATGTGAACCATTTTGGCTGTTGACCAGTGTAATGCAGAGTATAAAATGCCATATACAATATTTATACATAATGTCATCTATACAGCCGTACTCTGACTGTGTGTGTTCGTGCGTGTGTTGCCTCTTGATAGTTAGAGTGGGCCTCGTCCAGAAAGGACAATGTTCTAAACTCCAGCACCGACCCAGGTGGGCTAGAGATTATGGTTTCCGAGTGTACTTATTGTACTTATATCCTAACCTTAATCTAGCTGTTACAACATCTTGTAATCTAGTGATCTTGTTACTTGCTCCATATACATGTTTCACTTGATACATCTCATCATGGTAAACTATGGATCGACTAGTGCCTGTTTGCACTTGTCTACTTGCTTCAAATTCATCCATTAGTTCTTTCCTAATTACAGTTTTAAGGGTTCTTTTTGACAGACCTAAATTGTATTCAACGGTGTCTTTGTTAGACGCGAGTTTGGCGAGGGCATCAACTCTGTCATGTTTTATGAGGCCTATGTGTGAGAAGGATCCACAACAGTTTGACCTTGACACCCCCGTCAACAAGGTACGCATATTTGTGTCTGGCTTCAGAGACAAGAACGTGACAACTTGAGTTGAGGGTTCAAGGGCAAGTAGTGAGGAGAGAGAGTCAGTGATGATGAGACTGTCAGTGACAGTGGTTTCAATGAATTTAATAGCTGTGAGTATGGCAACTAATTCACTTTGTAGAGTGGATGCCCAGTTGTTAATTCTAACTCCTTTCTCAATTATATTACCGTCAGGTTGAGTCACAAGAATAGCACTTCCAGCCCTCCCACAGGCGGTGTTAAGAGATCAATCAGTGTAGATGGTCTGTGTGATATTATCATCAGTCTGTAGAGTCTGTATGTGTTCAAGAGCTCTCACTTTGGCAGTGTGTTAGAGATAAATACTTTGTATAATTAATATTTTAGGCGGATATATCAGTATTGTGATATCGAAGGGAACTGTCCGCCAGGGTGGCAGGAAGCGCTGTTGTGTCTCAACTTTGTACAGGTGGTCTAGTCCAAACATCTTCATATGTGTAGCTATAGTTTGGATCCATTTAGACTCACCAGTCCCATGGTTCATACATTCTAGCAATTTTAAGGAAACAATGTTATCAGGATCACCAAGCAGAAGCCTCGGGGCTATCATGAGATTGACTTCAATTATTATATCTTTAACACTGGGTATACCTAGTTCTTTCTTCATATATTTAGTACTTTAGTGCTCATGGGACATCCTAGGATAATTCTGAGGGCTTTATTTTGCATTTTCTCGAGCTTGTCAATGCCTTTCCTGTCACGAAGGACCAGGGCTGGTGAGTGGTAATCTATTAGAGATCTTATATAGCCTAGGTACATTGTTTTAACAATTCTAATATTAGCACCATAATGTTGGCTGTACCCCGCTACACTTCTAAGAGGTCTCAGTTTGTCAGTACATTGGCGGGGTTAGCTGTTGTATGGCAGGTAAAGTACAAGGGACGGAGACACCAAGATATTTAAAAGAAGGAACATAGTCAATAGTGTTGTTTCTTATCTTGAACTTGGCGGGGCCGCGTTTGCGGTTATCAACTTGTTTTTTGAACACCTTAGTTTTTTTCAGTGGAGATAATAAGACCGAGGTTATGCGTCGACTTGGGGGAGGGCCATTTACTGGTGGGGGAGGGGTGTGGGAAGGTGGAATGCAATGCAAGTTCATCATCAGAGAGGGAGAGAATTGAAGAAAGCAGGGAAATTCATGAAAGAAGGAAGGGAAGATGGATGTTTTTTTTTTTTACTATATTAGGTTTACATCTTGAAAGAGTAATAGATGAGGTCTCTTATTTTATGATTATTAGAATATGCCATCCATTTCCTTGTTACCTTCCGTTTACCTGTTGTAATCACTGGTGAAGAGTCTGTAAAGTCAGTCTTAATGGTGAACTGGAAGTAACATCCATAACTATTTATTTGTTAAGTTTTCAAGCCCAAATGGTCTTTTCTCCATTTATTAAGAAAATAAACTATGGCAAATTAATTAGGACATCACCGAATTTAACACTATGTGCTGTGAGCGTTAATAAGAGATGAAGCATATGTGTAGCGAGCGTCGTGAAAACACGTCTTGCGTGGCCAGGAATCCAATGATTTGTTCATTCATGTGAGAGATAATAAGCATTGCATTGACTGGGATAATACCTTCTCAATATTACCTTGTAATTCAACCGTCAGTAGGAACATTATAGAATTTAGTCTCATTAACTATACCGAATCTGTCAAGTTGACTTTGAGTGATTGCATGTACAAACTGAAAAATTTTGTGATTAAGAAGATTTGTAACCAGGTGAAAGGGTTGGGGTACTGCCTTATGACCTGAATATAGTGGACACTTGCTGTCCCTAGGGACTTGATCTCACTCTCCTTTACTATATA
>NW_024742338.1:5293254-5305172 GCF_018991925.1 Homarus americanus
ATAACTATATCAGTTCTCATGTATAGTACCAAATACACGATGTGCTTGAATACGCAAATGTGAATAACAAAGTGTGCGGCCAGACATATTGCCTCAACCATGCATACGGGATAGTGGTAGCACTGGAACTAGAATACAAGAACATCAATTTCAGGAAGTCCAATCTAGTTGGAGATCTGATACTCTCCCCCCAAGACCATAACAAAGCCAAGATCCTCAGTAAGGTCACCAACCTCAACAGGAAGACGGTCAACATAATACTGAAGTATCACCCTCGCTGCCTGGCAGACCTGTACAACCGAGAAAGAACACACCGAAATGCTCATGAGCAAGAAGAAGCACAAGAGCTTCATCTGAACAAGGACGCATACCCAACTGCTTTCTCTGAACTGGTCACTTACATCACTCAGATGAAAGCTTCTAGTAAAGGTACTGAACCACCCATTTTCAGACTTGCTGACCTGGTCACACTCTACAGACAGAGACTTGAGCAGCTGGGTGTTGGATCGCCCGATGTTCATGCTACTCGACTGAAGGACCAGCTGCTTTTTCACATCCCCCAGCTGCAAGCTCATCTCCAAGGAAGAGATATCCTACTGGCACAGTGGTTGTGACAAAGGGAGAAGATGCCATTAGCAACACAGAGAAGTCCCTAGAAGCTGTGGCTCCATGCTGTCATGAGGAAGCAGACACACGAATATTTGTGCATGCTAGGGATGCAGCAATGGAAGGTAGCAAGTCCCTCATCATCAAAACCAACGACACTGACGTGGTCGTCATAACAGTATCTGAACTGTCATCACTACAGGAGCTTGGTCTTGATAACATGTGGATTGCCTTTGGCCAAGGAGCCAGTCATCGATGGATTCCAGTACATGATGCAGTTTTTGTGATAGGGCCTAAGAAAGCTAGTGGGATCCTATACTTTCAAGCTTTCACTGGCTGTGACGTTGTGTCTGGCTTCCGTGGGAAAGGAAAGAAATCTGCATGGCAGACGTGGAATGTCTGTGATGAAGTTTCAGAAACATTCACCAAACTCAGCCAATGTCCAACAACAGTTGCCGATGTTGACCTGCAGAAGCTGGAAAGATTTGTTGTCCTCATGTACGACAGATCTAGTGCAGCCACTGGTGTAGATGAGGCAAGACTAAATTTCTTTTCCTGCAAGCAGAGACCATATGACTCCATTCCACCAACACAGGCAGCCCTCAAGGAACATGCAAAGCGGGCTGCCCACCAGGCTGGTATCATCTGGGGCCAGGCAACAATCCCCAATCCAGAAACCAGCAGTCCTGTCAACTGGGGATGGACGCAGAAGGGAGAGGCATGGCAGATACGTTGGACGCCTCTTCTCCCGATTGCGACATGCTGTCAGGAGCTGACCAAATGTTCCTGTAAGAAAGACTGCAACCAGAGATGCAAATGCTTTCGCTCTGGACTTTCCTGCACAGCACTTTGCAGCTGCATATGTGAACAGCAGTAAATGCACAAAGATGTTCTGTCAGGAGAAGTCACAGGAACTAGTGCTAATAATGAGTACTTTTTCTTATTATTAAGCTCTCTTTTGTTATATTTTTTTTACTAAAAGTATTATTTTATGTGGATACAAATGTTACAATGGACTTATAACTATAAAAAATCATCTGAGCATGCTTGAAAACATACATATCGACACCAAGATCACCCAGATTGACCAACTACATCAATTTTTATAAGAAAAATCAACTTTTGCCTGTTAATAAGGCGGCCATCTTGAAAAATGAACGCCATCTTGGATTTTAAAATGGCCAATCATGCAGACTTGACCAGTGCGCATTCGAGAATTACCATGTCACATTTGGTGTTTGTATCACCATTTGCATGATTCTCTTGAAAAATTGCATTTAGTTGCCCCACTGTCAGTAGTGGTGGAGAACATCACATTGCCTGGGACACAACAACCCCCTCAGGCGACCACCCAACTGAATACACCCCAGCCTGCCAATCTACAAGTGGCATTTACAGAAGAACAAGTAAAACAGATGATCACCATTATAATAGTGACTGCCTCTACTATAATAAAGAAACAAGATACCAGTACTGAAAATATAATAAATGCTCACTGAAAAGATGCAGGAAGACCACACCTCCAAACCTCCACAACTACAAGTCAAACAGACGACGCCCTTGAGTCAGATATCAGACAAGAAGAAGAACTTGCCATCCGAGAGATCACTCAAGACCGTGAAACCTCAAGCCTCTTGCAACAGATCACCAGGAACAGAACAACAATCACAGACCGTCGGCAAACACACGATACCAGGCAAGAGCGACAGCAAGCTGAAGAGAGAAGAAAAACTCCCGAGATACCTCCAAAATCAAGCGGAATTCCACCTCCTGCTCCTCCCTTGGAACAGGTGCCCAAGACATAGCCACCAATGAGAACACCATTCCTAACGGTCGAGGAGGAGAGCGACTCAACCATAAACGCCGAGAACAACTACAGCAACAGCGACGAGGAGATAATGATAGAATAGCCCCACCTCCTTGTCATCTCAAGATAAAACAGTGGGATGTACAAGGCCTGTCCAACAAATGGCATACTGTTCAAGCAGCAGCCTTAGCTAAAAATATTGATGTCTTCATTCTGCAAGAAACCCTGATGCCGAAATAAACAAAAGGGCCCAACTCCCATGGCAGCATGATTCTCGTCAGGGCGACCATCCCCAGTTCAGAAGAAGAAGCAGTTCACTGTGGAGATGGAGTAGAGGCACAAGCTGTTCGGATACACCGGGCAAACGACATTCTTGTAATATACAACATCTATAAACCGCCACCCAAACGACTAGAAGCCGGTGAACTACTGACACAAGCAACACAGGAACTTGTGCTCATTGCTGGGGACTTCAATGCCCAACATCCAGCGCTCAATCCGACCACAACAATGAACCAGGATGGTCACCACCAAGTGGAACTGCTGACAGATGTTCCAGAAATAACGCTCATTAATATTGGGGAACCAACACACTTACTGGGAAGAACATTCGACCTCACATTCATCTCCACTGAGCTCGTTCCAGTACCTCAGTGGGAGGTAGATGATTAACTGATCGGTGACCACTTTGCAACGACAACTACTTTGAGGATGGAGCTACTCTTTCCTCCCCCACTTCCCGCCACCAAGAAAGCAAATTGGAAATTATATCAAGATGAACTCCAAAAATGGTATTTGAACTATGAACCAGCAGTAGATATTGACCAACTAAACCAGGACCTTACTGATGCCATACAACACGCAGAAGAGGAAGAAATATCCAAAACAAACCCTAAAAATAGACACCACAAAGACTACTAGTTCTACACTGACGAGGTCAAAGAACAGAATCACAGAATCAACACATTCAGAAGACATCTCCGACAGTACCCTTCCCCTAAGGGAGTGAAACTCTTGAGAGCTGCTGTCCAACATGCTCGTCAAATTACTCAGAAAATTTGGGAAGACAAATGGCTCGAGTGGTGTGCAACCCTTAATGCACACACCAACCTGATGATTCTATTCTTAACTATTCTTCATATACGGATCTGAGCAGCATTTCCGAATGGGGAGGTAAAAACTTGCTTAAATTCAAAAGTAATAAAATTCAGTATTTGTAATTATACTTTTCAAATTAGATGATCTCTCACCAATTACATTTCAGGACGCTATCATTCTGCCAAATTCTAAAATAGATATGCTAGGCCTCACCCTTTCCTCTAATATGTCATGGGAGCCACACATTCTCAACATTGCTAAAGCTGCGTCAAAAAAGTTGAGAATGCTGTACAGATGCCGTAGCTACTTCACTCCTGAGCAGTTGCTTCAAGTATATAAGGGATTCATTCGTCCTAACTTGGAGTACTGCTCTCATGTCTGGGGTGGTTCCTCTTCTGTCCAACTGTTAGATAGGGTGGAATCAAAGGCATTTCGTATTATTAACTCTCCTGCTTTAGTTAACAATCTTTCTTCCCTTTCTCTTCGCCGCAATGTTGTTTCACGCTCTCTCTTTTACAGGTACCTTAACGGGAAATGTTCGGTGGATTTGGCATCCTGTGTACCGCCGGCAAGGCCATGGGCTCATAACACACGTCTTGCCCGCGGTGCCCACCGTTTCTCTGTGGATGTCGGTCACACTAGAATAACCCGTTATTGTGCATCCTTCTTCCCTCACGCAGCCAAACTGTAGAAAGCTCTGCCTTCTTCTGTGTTTCCATACGCATACAAACTGTCTCACTTTAAAAAGCTGGTTTTCCAGCATCTTCGTAGTGTAGATTAATATAACCTATTTCTAATTTCTTTCCATTCTTATTTTTCCGCCCCCTAGGCCCCGTTGTGGGTCGTTCGACCTCTGCCCGGGTGGGCACAGCCTGCTCAAGACCTGGAAAGTATGGCTCATTGGACCTACCTCAGAGCAACACCTGGTCTGTTAGCCGTGTTGTTGAGAGACCAATTTGTGGACGCATTGGCAAGCATGCAGCTAAAGATTCAGATCAAGCAGTCCCAAGCTGTAACCCTACAGTCTATAGGAAACTTTGGCTACAGCCCTGGAGTTTGAATCTTACGTGAAGTCAAGTTTACCAAGCTTCATGGCGGAGTCTAGCGCTGGGTTTAAACGCACGAAAGGGTTCAGGTACAAGAGACAGAGATTTAAAGGAACCTGCTGTTATTGTGAAAAGATTGGTTCCCAACAGGAGGACGATTACAAGCAGAAACGAGAGCGAGAGGAGGGCAATACAGAGAAGAACATGGAGAAGAGAATATGTTCGACGTGTGGAGAAGATGGACACTTCAAAACTAATTGACCACAGAATTTCAGGAGTGTAAGAAGAACAGCCCACTAAAACGGGAAATTAGAGATGGCTGGTGCTGATGGACAGCAACCAGTCTGTCTCACCAGAGCCCCACTATTGACAAAATGCAACATAGCCACTGTAAGCAGTGGCTATGTTGCATAAGGTGTCCGTTGATGATCGACACAGCCTCGGAGCAGACTTTTGTGAGGCCGGACGTGGTTAATCATCGACAACTACCTGAGACGTTGCAGCAGCTGTGTGGGATAACTGGACACAGCGCAGTACTAAAGGGACCGGTGGATATCAGCATCAAGCTGGGAGGGGAAGAAAAACCCTACAGGCTTATATAGTGGATATAGAAGACCCTTGCATCCTGGGACTGGGCTACCTCCTTCCTCGAAAGTTGAAAATTCAAGGAAAGTGGGTACCGCTAAAGACTGAGAAGCATGCAAATGCTAAGGTTACAGCGAGGCGGACAGTAGTTATTCCCCCCAAGATCAGAGGTGCTGTTGACGTGCAAGGTAAACAGTTTCTTGCATAACCGTCTGGGATTGGTGGAGCCTGATTAGCAGTGTAGAGTTGAAGATGGAGTAATGGCTGAGAAAAACAAGGAAAATACAGTATTTTCATGAGGGCAAGGGCTATGGCATTTTGAGGTTATACCATTCGGCCTGTGCAATGTCTCACTGTGAGGGATCTGGAAGGCTTGCACTGGAAGACCACCCTCATATACAGTACCTGGACGACGTGATTAACTTTGGTCGAACTTTTGAGCAGGAACTGAGGAGGCTATCGGAAGTGTTTGACCGATTCCGGGCTGTACACCTGAGACTGAGCCCAAGGGAATGCTACTTTTTTCAGAAGGAAGTTCAATATCTGGGACATACAGGTATAATAAGTGAAGACGGAATATGCACAGACCCAGAAAAGGTGGTGGTGGTGAGAAACTGGCAGTGTCAACTTGTATAAGGGAGCTGCATAGTTTCCTTGGCCTTTGTACTTACTACCGTCGATCTGTTAAAAATTTCCCACGGTCGCATCACCGTTGCACAAGCTGTCTAAGAAGGAGAAAAAGTTTATGTGGACTACTGAGAGTCAAAGCTACTTCGACAGCTCCCTCCCCCAGAACCTATTCAACCATTCATCTTGGACTCTGATGCTAGTGATGATGGAATCGGCAGGGTGCTGTCCCAGAAGAAGGATGACATCGAGTACGTAGTGGCATACTACAGGAAGAAGTTAAGCCCCCAAAGAAATTATTATGAGACCAGGAAGGAACTCTTGGCTGTGGTAAGGAGTTTAGACTTTTTCTATCCCTCCCTGTATGGGTCTTGCTTCACCATCTGGACTGACCACGCAGCACTGAGATGGCTTAAGACCATGAAGAATACCAGAAGAACAACTGGCTCGGTGGATTGGGAACTTGGATCAGCACAATTATACCCTCCAGTACGGGCCTGGTCAGATACATAGGAATGCTGACAGTCTGAGCCGACGACCGTGTGATTCTGATTATCAGCCGTGTTGCCGGAGAGAGGCACTTCCCAAGAAGTGTAGTTGCACTACAATGGAGGAGGATCCTGCCGTTACTGGGGAAGGCCTTGAGAAGTTGCAACTGGAAGACCAGTGGTCGAGTGGATGAGCCAGGCCTCAGTGCGGCCAACATGGGAGACGTTCTCTGGATCAAGTCCTACGGCTAAAAACTACTGAGCTCAGTGGGATGCTCTTCGGCTGAAGCATGGTCTGCTGCAGCGTCAGTGGGTAACTGCAGATGGCCTCAATAGGTACCGGCAGACAGTACTTCCCCTAAAGATGAGATGCACAACAATCCAGCCAGTGGACACCTGGGAGTGAAAAATATCTTGAGTCAGCTGCGGCAAAGGTTTTACTGGGTTAGCATGCGTATGGATGTGGGGGAATGGTGCCATTCAAGCCATGTCTGCTGTGCCAAGAAGGGACCAAAGCTACACACGAGTGTCCCACTACAGTTATACCATACAGGCGCACCAATGGAAAGTAGCAATGGATATTGTGGGACCTCTGCCATTCGCTGCAGATGTATTAATAATAATAATAATTATTATTATTATTTTTTATTTTATTTTTTTTTTAACTATTTAATCTCACTGTTTGATACAACTGAACTATGTGGTTTGCCTAATCTATACCAGGCAGCTTCCAACTCAACTCCTAGATGTTCACATCAAGTTTGAATTACAATAATTATTTGGTACTCATTTCCTGATTGTTTTGATTGCTAATTAATTCCTTTAGTACGATGTCTTCTTATCTACTTTATTCTGGCTATCGCCAGACGATTTAATTCAGCGGGGGCAGCTTCGTAGCCAAGGGGTTGAATAAAACTTCACTGTTTCTACAAGATATAGATACAAACTTTTCCATAATCTATTTGCTCATAAATGCCCACTTTTGCAAGGGAACACCTTACTCAGAACATGAATTAATACCCTTCTGATCCTATTGTAACTTTAGTATCTTCATCTGGCTACCGCTAGACGATTGCGCTCAGCTGTAGAAACCCCGTCGGTATTGTGAAAGCATTATTCTGCATTGTATTCTCTCTGATGTACTGTACACCCCCCCCCCTCTGCCGCCCCGCCCCAACAGAAAGACACTAACGAACGCCTACACACCCTTATTATCTCCCTCCCACTCGCTAGCGAATGCTTCAAATTCACACTTCAGAGCTCGGGGTTCACAACTTGGGGAGAGAGATTATTCACAATGCTAAGTGGTAAACGTGGGAGTGGAGCAAACTGTTCCTGGCAGGATACCTGATCACTGCGGGATTCTTTTTCACCATTGACTAGTACATCTGATTGTGTACTCATGTATGGGAATAAAACCTGTAACAATTTGCTTACAAGAAGAAAAGGAAGCAATATATTTCACAGGACAGGAACCTGGTTGTTTCATTAGAGTTTTCACCCATTTATATAATTACACAAACTATATTTTAGCAAAAAAGAAAAACCCGAAAAGACTTGGAGTAAGATCCAGCTGCTGCTGTGTATATGATTGTTATTGGTCCATATATCACATGTTTCATTTAATCAAGCATGTCTTAATGACATCGTCCTTCTCCGACAGAATCAGTAAGACAACAGAGACGGCAGCATGTTGGCAGAACTGCTGTTGTTGGTAGGGCTGCTCTTTCTGTTGTGGAGGTTCTTCAAGAAGCCTGATGGAATGCCGCCGGGTGAGTGGCTACCCACACCGTTTACTCAACAGTTTCTGAAACACCTTGATACCGCTGTAGGGTCCATTAACAACCCCTCTTCCAAAACCTCTACAATTTCATTCCAATTTTTAGTTCTGTGAGTTTACTTTCACTTGCAGTGTTTTTACCAAGGAGTCCTGATGGTGTTTTATGCTGGAAGAATATGTCCTCCTGACCCAAGGCGAGTCAGGACAAAGCCGGTTGGTTTGTGACAGTTTTAATATTGCGTAATCATTGCGTTGAGTCTTGAATTATATATACCTTGTTTTGTATTGACCTGGCGTCCTACAATTGTAAAACCAATTGTTAACTGTGCACTTATTGTATAATATGGACACGAAGTAGTATCTTAAGCTGTGTATTCTTATATTACTCTATTAATTATGTATAGTAAAGTATTACAGAACATGTATTAATCCTATGTAATATTTCCATTTATTATGCACCATGTTATGTATGTGAATTATCATATTTACATATTACGTATTCAGCTTGTGAATGCTCGTATCTGTACATGCCAGCGCGGATTGATACAGAGAGTTGAGATCACTAGTCCTTATGGTGTGGAAGCCAGTTTCTTTGTCCCTCTGTCTGTTTAGTTCCCCTGTATATCTCCCGTACGAGAATAAGAACCTATTTTCAAGATAACAAGTGTTTGTGTATACCCTCAGTAGTGTAGAACATTTTGGGGGTACCAAAGACAAACATAGACTTATAATATTGATTTTACTTAGTTGAAGTGTGGTGGTAAATGGAATTATAGAGTTTGATGGCTGGAGAAAGGTGAATGAATGAATGAATGAATAGACGCTAGTGACAAGGAGGAAGGAGTTCAGAGGGAGGATAAAGGGAGGATAGAAGTGAGTCTTAGAAGGAGAGGAAAGGTGCAGTGGCTTAAACACCGCTTGCGTAAGGCGGTAGGTAATGTGCCCTGATGGGTGGGTGGTGCTGCGACACCTCGTCAGGACGAGGCCGTGTGGAGGGGGGGGTGTTCTGGTTCAGCGTGAACCACCGTTGTGAGAAGACGCATGTCGCTGTTACTCCCGACCGAACGCGCTTCCACTTGCTCACAACGGCGCCTACCCAGACTTACTGTCGCCACACACGCCACTCTCACTTTGACGTGGATATCTCGTCTCTGTTGAATTGACTTGCTTGTTTCTTTGTGTTTTATGCTCACGTTTCTCAGTGCCCTCACCGATTCTCCCAGTATTAACGAACCCTGAGGGAACTGTCGTTAGGACAGGCCACAAAGGGGCCTCTTAGAGGGGTGTGAGCTGGGCCGGTGAATTTAGCTGATAGGGTAGAGTAGGCTCCTCAATTTTTGGGGGTCCTGTTGCAAAACCAGAGCCACCAACCTATGACCGTGGGGGGTGGCTACGTCACTGGTCCTAGGGCAACAAGGAACTAGGTAGGTGTAGTGAGCCTTCATTCTCAATATATTGATTTAAGACGAGCGAGAGAGGCGTAACCAATGGAAGGAAAATGCAACAAGGGGCTTCGGAAGGAAGACTACTTCTCCGACATGGACAATATGTCCCCAGCAATCCACCCCGTGGCAGAACCACCCACCGTCGCGATTCCGACTGCAATGAAGTACAAGATTCCCAAAGAAACCAAATTCAACCATGCATACGAGGTAGTGGTAGCACTGGAACTAGAATACAAGAACATCAAGTTCAGTGTGAAGCCCAATCTAGTTGGAGACCTGATACTTTCCCCCCAAGACCACAACACAGCCAAGATCCTCAGCGAGGTCACCAACCTCAACGGGAAGACGGTCAAGATAATACCATTAGACCCCGAGGAGAAAACAACCAGAATGGTCCTACTACGATATCCTCTGGAACTACCTGTAAAATGGTAATTCCACCCTCCTCACAGCACTTCAGAGCGCACCCAACCTTCATAGCGAGGCGGACGGCCACGCGGGCTGCTCCCTGCTCAGTTCAAATCGGCTGACCGTTACGACTGTCTGCCTTGTTTTTCGCGTTGGGTCCGTTCTTCTGACTGCTTTATCATGTAGTTGTACATGGATATCATTATTCTTGTACACTGCGCTTCTTCCCTATCCTATCCTTCGCCTAGAGTCCCTGCTGTTGGTAACGACGCGAACCCTGTGGGCAAAGCCTCAGGGGGGCCCTCAGAGGGCTGCTGGAGTCGAGTCAGTAAGGGTGGCAACATTTTCTGTTAGGGATTCGACAGTGCTTATAACCTGTCACTGCTAGGTGTTAGAGCTTGGCTAGGCCCCGCCTAGGATTGTCTGTTCACCAACCCCTAGACCCGTCTTTACTCGCCCAGCAAGCGGACAGAAGGAGCGGCATCCATGGGGTTTAGCTGAGGTGACAGATTAGGTAGAATTTTCATTGATTCATCATGTATGTTACTGACCATGGCCAAAGTGAGAGTGAAGATCTCGAACCCCGGACCCAGGGGTCTCGGATAGGGCTAGGCTGCCATTGAGCGACCTAAGGGTGAGAATAAATAGACTTGTGGATCTGAGAGATGGTTACATCCCCACAGAAACAGATGAAGATGCTGATAAACTACTTAAGTCTGGTGCCATGGACAAATGAAACCAACGGTTACGAGGTCATTGTCCCACGAATATGGCGCCAAGCTCACCCTTGTATGTAAGAAGTTAGACAAAGATGTAGTGGAAAAATAACGAAGAAATAAGAGATGAAATACAAAAGCAAAACAATGTCAAGGTTGTGGGAGGTGTATCCTATGTATGCCCATAATATAATCAAGGTTCGCTTTGCAGACACAAAGATGCAAAAGAATGAAGGAGAAAGGGCTCTATGCATATGGCACTTCCATCTCATCCCACCAAATAGAATATGAAAAGTATACGCCTATCCAACATTGTATGAAGTGATAATACAATGACCACATGACCAAGAACTGCCCCATGCAAGGGGTCATATGCTCTGAGTGTTCATCTGATTAGCACTTCTACAAAGACTGCCGTAGCAATCATAAAAAGTGTGTCGTCTGCGAGGGTGACCACAGGACCTTCTCTGCTACCTGCCTGGTCAGAAACAGGTACTTCAAGAAACAGAGAAGAAACTGACCGAAATAACCAAACAAAAGAAACCAGGAAATTTCTAACACCATAGAAAGGACCACTCGTCGACGATCATGGCTTACAGCCAACCCTAAAAGACGCTCTAAAAGGAAACTCAAGCAGACTCCAAAAGCTCAACAATGTCAGGGAGACCATGGAAGTCCTGCAATCAGATAAGAACCATCACTCAATAAAACAGGCAGTTACTGAGTCACTGGGCGCCATGAGGGACGCAGTGGCCGAGAGCATCAGGAGCGTCTCCTCTCCACAGCTGGACGGGTCAAAGCCACCACTATATACTTGTCTTACCTGCATGCCCATCACGTGAACATGGTTCATCCAGGTTCATTCTCAGGAACACCATCAACGAGACACTAACCAGGAACAACATTGCACCTGTTGAAATAAGCGACGAAGTCCTTCGAAATCCTTAAGGCAGTAACCCCTTTATCGACGACCTCAACACGCCAGAAATAGACCATGATCTCTTGACTTAGGCAAAAGTCAGTATAACCGCAATCCCGACGTGGCCAGTCAGTATCCCTGGGATCACAGCTCCAACGACACCGTAAATGTCCGCGATCCCATTACATGCACTCCCAGCGACGACAGTGACCATCGGACTGCAACCACAGTCAATGATTGCGACCAGATGATGACGACTCACCCCACAGAGGAACAAGACCCTCGAGCTGCAGCGATATGTTGTGACTTCTCCATCCCTCATGTCTGGCTGTGCCTTGAGCTAGCATGCCTTCCAACCTTTCCTTAACCTAAAAAAAAAAAAAAAAAAAAAAA
>NW_024742338.1:5305272-5352772 GCF_018991925.1 Homarus americanus
GGTGGTTATAATCATGGTCGTGGTTGTTATAATCATGGTCCTGGTTATTATAATCATGGTCGTGGTTGTTATAATCATGGTCCCGGTTGTTATAAGCATGGTAGTTGTGATCATGGTCGTGGTTGTTATAATCATGGTCGTGGTTGTTATAATCATGGTCGTTGTTATAAGCATGGTCGTGTTTGTTATAATCAGTGGTCTTGGTTGTTATAATCATGGTCGTGGTTGTTATATTATGATCGTGGCTGTTATAATCATGGTCGGTTGTTATTATCAGGGTCGTGGTGATATAATCATAATCGTGGTTGTTATAATCATGGTCGTGCTTGTTATAATCATGGTCGTGGTTGTTATAATCATGGTCCTGGTTGTTATAATCTTGGTCGTGGTTGTGATGCTTACAGTATCTAATATACTATAAGAAGAAATAGAATAAAGGTTAGAATAATTAGTTAAAGAAATATTCGCCAAAAGGAGAGAGGTTAAAATCATTAAAAAAAATATTATGAATCACCGATGACCATTCCGAGATAAATTATATTATGAAGAGAAGTGACATTGATTCAGGTTGGGTTAGTCACCATCTGCTTAAGTCATCACCTGTGTTAAGTCATCATAGTCATCATATACGTTAGTCAGTTTTAGGCCCATCTCACATGACTGACCGACCATGGATGTTCTTTTTCCAATGAGGGTATTGAGTCTTACTATTTACGCTGGTGGATATAAGACCTCCTACCCTCACCGACGCAGCTATGGTCAATTTGTATTATTTTGTTTTACAAATGCCTTCTAATCTGTCTCAAGTCTATCCGTTCTGTCTATTGCCATCCCAACTGTCTCTTCATCTGCGTGGTGTTTGAATGTAAGCCCGTCTGTACTTGTGTCGTCAAGTCTGTTTGTCTTATTCGTAGTTGTCGGCGTGTGGGTGCCTGTTTGTCTAATGTGAACCAGTCAGTCAGCTGTCTGTCTGTCATGTTAGTTGCCATATTGTCTATTTGTGCATGTATGAATCTGCCTATTTTGTCAACCTCCTGTCTGTTTCTCACTGTCTATATTCATCCTGTGTCTATTGCAGTCATCTTCTCCATGCATTCCTGTTATTATCTTTTTATCTCTTCTCCTTTTCTACCCACAGAATAAGTATACACTGTAGCTGTAAGGTCGTCTGGTAACGTTGAAACTGCTCATCCAGACACATGATGAAACTCAGCCCCCACCTGTTATCTCTAACTATTTTCTGTTTCCCTTCTTTATTCTTCTATTTACTCATATTCTTCCTTTACTAATCCAAACAACATTAAAAAAAGTAGGCTAAGAAAAAAGGTGGGGGAAGAGGAGGGAGCCATACGATAACAGCAATCGTGGGCTGACAGAGTACAGCGAATGAGGTGCGCCAAGTCTGTAGACTTGCATCATTTACCAGCGTAATAAATGGTTATGTAATGGCTATCCTAAAGAAACCATCGATAAAGTCCGTAGGCTTGCATCGTTTTCCAGCATAAATAAAATGGTTAATTAATGGCTTCCTAAAGAAACCATCGATATGGGACCAGGTTTGTTCCATTCTACGAATTTTTTGCGATTTTTACACCGAGTTTGATGAAAAACGATTGTGCAATTTCGGCTGCCCAGAACAGACACACAAACAGACACACGCCTAGTCCTATATTATATTAGATACAAATATTAAATTTTTGAAATCACTGAAATGGTCACCTCTGAGGGATATAAAATTAAATATTTTAGTCAAACAATTTATTTCATTCGTGCCCATTTGTTTTTTTAAATTCTGCTGGAAGCTGATCAACCCTCCAAGCATTATCAGTTTTTATTTTGCTCACAGCTGCCTCAACTTTTGATTCCAGAATTGGTAGTTCGATCTTTATTTACTTTTCTTTTCTTATCTCTACTTTATCCCTATCATTGTATAGTTCTTCTACATACTCTGCTCATTTCTATTTTGTGTTTTGGGGGGTTCATATGTTACTTTTTGTAAAATTCCATACAGTTATGCCTTTCGTCATCCTCTGCGATCTCCTTACATTTCTTTTCTATTTAGTATTGTCAAGTCTATCTACATTACTTTTTTTCAAATTTCTTTGTTAAGTTCTTTGTAAGCCTCACTTCCTTTTAACATCTTTATTCGTCTACCTCTATCTATTTTCTTTAAAATTTTATTTGTCATCCACTCACCTTTAGCTTCGTTTCCCCTATGTCCTATAACCTTTTCCCCAGTCTCTAACAATATTTCTTTGGAATTATTTAATTGTTATGCTGGTCCTTGTTTATCAAATTCACCATCTAGAAAATAAAAATCTATTTTCGGTTTCAATAATATACTCTATCCCTGCCCCAGTTTTTAGTTTGCCAAACTCCCGTTTGGTTTAATCTGTAGTTTTTCTTTTCAAATTTGAAATTTTGGCCTCACTAAATTCATTACTGGGATGTGAGCTGACCCACAATCTGTCCCTGGTTTGGCTTATCAAATTTCTGAATCTTTCCCGAATTAAAATGTAATCTATTTAAGTCTTGACTAAGTTGTTTATATTGTCTTGTGGTGAGACCCATGTATAGATATGCTTAGGGTGTTGTTAAAACCATCTATATACAATTGTCATCTTGTTTTCCTTACAAAAGTCAATTAATATTTCCCTTTTCTCATTTCCATTACCCGAATATAAGCCTTTGCCTGAAAAACCAAACTTTTCCTTCTTGGAAGCATGCCTTGGTTCATGCCCATCCCGAAAAGGGGTGACCATTCTAATCCCTCTAACTATCGACCCATTGCCCTAACTTCATCCCTCTCTAAGATTTTCGAAACTATCTTAAACTCATATTTTCTCCGCCTCCTTGAACGCTTTTCTTTTTTGTCGGATCACTGGTATGGCTTTCAACGTGCGAGATCTACTGATGATCTGCTCTCCTACGGCACCCATCTTTGGTCATCCTCTCTTAGGGATTTTGGGGAAACTTTCGTCGCGGCCCTCGACGTCTCCAAAGCATTTGGCAGGGTATGGTACAAGTCTTTGCTTTCTAAAATTCTCTCTTATGGTTTCTCACCCCCACTTTGTTCTCTAATCTGTAGCTTCCTTGAAAACCGATCCATGGCAGATGTTGTCGAGGGATCGATATCTCGCTCTTTCTCTACCAATAGTGGTATCCCACAGGGTTCTGTTCTTTCACTTACTATCTTCATTCTTCTATCAATGATTTACTTCACACTAAATATTAATTCTATCCATTCTTATGCTGACGATTCTACTCTCCACTCATCTTCACATTTTTCCCGTCCCATAATTCTGAAACTAGATCTGCTTCTATAGCTGATATCATTTCATCTATCAATGCGGATCTGTGCAGTATCTCCGAATGGGAGGGTAGAAACTTGGTTAAATTCATAAGTAATAAAACACAGTATTTACCAACTACACTTTCCAAATTAGATGATCTCCCACCAATCACATTTCAGAACGCAACATTCTGCCAAGTTCTAATATAGATATGATAGGTCTCACCATTTCCTCTAATAAGTTATGGAAGCCACACATCCACAACATTGCTAAAGCTGCCTCCTGAAAATTGGGGAAGCTGTACAGATGCCTTAGCTATTTTACTCCTGAGCAGCGGTTCAAGCATATAAGGGATTCATTCGTCCTAACTTGGAGTACTGCTCTCATATCTGTCCAACTGTTAGATAGGATGAAATCAAAGGCATTTTGTCTTATTAACTCTCCCTCTTTGGTTGATAATCTTTCTTCCCTTTCTCTTCGCCTCAATGTTGCTTCACTCTCTCTCTTTTACAGGTACTTTAACGGGCAATGTTTGGTGGATTTGGCATCATGTGTACCGCCAGCAAGACCTTGGGCTCGTAACACACGTCTTGCCCGTAGTGCCCACCTTTTCTTCTTTCCTCACACAGCCACTCTGTGGAATGCACTGCCTTTTTCTGTGTTTCCATACTCTTACAAACTGTCTCATTTAAAAAAGCTGGTTGTCCGGCATTTTCGTGGTGTAGATTAATATAATCTTTTTCGTTTCTATTTTTAACTTCCTTTTAGTCTTATTTTCTCGACCCCTAGGCTCCGTTGTGGGTCGGTGACCTGTGCCCGGGTGGGCTACAGTCCATAAAAAAAAAAAAAAATATATATATATATATATATATATATATATATATATATATATATATATATTGTATATATATATATATATATATATATATATATATATATATATATATATATATATATATATATATATATATATATATATATATATATATATATATATATATATATATATATATATATATATATATATATATATATATATATATATATATATATACAAATAAATCACTGTAGGTGCGCATGATCCAAGTATATGCTGATATCCACAAGGAAACAAGAAAACACGAAGTTCTCAAACGCTTTCGTGTAACTCACATCTCCAGGGGCGAGTACAGACTAAGGACAAATACTTGAGAAGGCTAATATATCCAGTAGAGGAGAGTGAGATCAAATCCCTAGGGGACAGCAGGGGTCCACAATGTTCCGGTCATATGGCAGTAACCCTTACTAATCTTCTTAATCCAAAGAAATTGACCATGCCATCTCTAAGCTCAGCAGCTGTCCTTAGTCAGATCATAGGGAAAGATGACCCAACCTTCTCACCTGCTGAAAAATCTTCTTAATCACAAAATTATCCAGTTTGTACATCCCATTACTCAAATTCATGTTGACAGATGCGAAAGCATTTGGGAACTTCGTGTTTTCTTGTTTCCGTGTGGTTGTCAGCATATACTTGGATCAATCGCACCTACAGTGATTTACTTGCATATATATATATATATATATATATATATATATATATATATATATATATATATATATATATATATATATATATATATATATATATATATATATATATATATATATATATATATATATATGTATATCAAGAATAATATGGATCTGGTTGATAAACTCAATAACTTACACATTAATCATAATTTTAAACTGGTCAGCTTTGATGTAACGTCACTCTTTACAAAGGTCCCAGTTGATGATTTACTAGAGTTCCTCATAGATTCCCTGGATAACATTTCACTGCCCGTCTCGAAAGACGACTTCATCGAACTCATCAAACTATGTATTAAGGATTGCAAATTCGAATTCAATGGGGAATATTATGCTCAAAATTTGGTATGGCAATGGGTAATCCACTCTCACCTGTATTAAGCAACCTATATATGGAATTCTTTGAAAAGAAACTATTAAGTAATATTTTACCACCCTCAGCAGTCTGGTTTAGATATGTTGATGATGTATTATGTCTCTGGCCATGTAATGAGGACCTAAAAGCTTTCCTGCCACAACTTAACAACTTAGCCCCCTCGATCAAATTCACTGTGGAATTAGAGCAAGACTGTAAATTGCCATTCCTAGACTGTCTGATACACAGAATAGGTAACACTTTTAAGTTCAGTATTTATAGAAAACCAACTAATGTGTGTTCATACATTCATTATTATTCTGCCCACCATAATAAAGTCAAACAGTCAGTATTTTCAACAATGTTTTTACGTGCCTTGAGAATTTGCAGTCCGGAATTCATCGATGAGGAATACAAATATATATATAATATTGGCTCAAACCTTAAGTACCCTAGATCTTTCATAGACAAATGCTTAAACATTACTAAGAAAACTTTTTATAGAACTGATCCCAAGCCCACCCATGACCATAAGAATATCTTAATATTACCATTTCACAAAAATTTCTCACACATTCCTGCACAGCTAAAAACCTGGAACGTCAATGTGGCATTTAAAAACTCATGCACTGTTAAACAAATGTTAATCAAGAACTCCCCAAACAACACAATTGGTTGCATTTATAAAGTTCCTTGCAAGGAATGTAATATGTTTTACTTAGGCCAGGCAGGTAAAGATCTTGCAACTAGAATTAAACAACACAAATACAGTGTTAGGACAGGCCAGGAATCCAATGCTCTGTTTGTTCATTTGAGGGATAACAAGCATTGCATTGACTGGGATAATGCCTCCTCAATATTACCATGTAATTCAAATGATAGTAGGAACATCATAGAATCTAGTCTTATTAAACATACCGAAGCATTCAACATGAATTTGAGTAACGGCATGTACAAGCTGGACAATTTTGTAATTAAGAAGATTTGTGATCAGGTGAGAAGGCCGGGTCACTTGACCATCTGACCTGACCACCAACCGTTGTGTGCTATTTAAAGATTAGTAGGGTCATTGCCTAATACCTGACCATTGTGGACCTGGTCTCACCCTCCTCTGTATATATACACCTTGATTTGTATTACTCTCTCTAGTCTGTACTCACCCCTGAAGATGTGAATTACACGAAAGCGCTTGGGAACTTCGTGTTTTCTTCTTTCCTTGTGGTTATCAGCATATACCTAGATCACGCGCACCTACAGTATGTATTATGTATATGTACATCATGTATTTATGCATTGCTATGTACAAGTGTACCCTGTATGTGTGTACCTGCTTGTCTCTCATGTCATGATGTTATGTACACTCGCAACAAAAAGTATCGGTGCATACTGTAGTGTGAACAATTTGAGACCAGTGACGATAGGTATTGGGAAAGGCGAGTTGTTCCAGCCGTATGTTGGCAGCCCTGATTGTCAGCCATATGGCAACACCTAGTGGAGGGGGGGGGGGTTATGAGGATACACTTACCAACCTTCCCGACATATCACAGTGTATACGTATCGTTTCGGAACTCGTCGATCTCACCCTGCACGGATACTTTATGGTGCGAGTGTACGTATTCACCCTGTGTATCACCGCGCATTTGTGCTAAGACGGTGACGTCCGTCACCTGGAGGGACGGACCCTGGTCAGAGGAATGAGGATCAATGCCCTACTGTCTTTGGTTTAGTACACATCTCAAACTCTGCACGACTACCTGCATAAGTAAATCCAAGAAATCGTCTCTGCCTTCTCTTTGACACATGAATATGGCGCAGTGTGTAGGAACGTATCTATAAGAGACGACAACAAGGTTAAAGCAGAGATAGAAGCAGAAGTGACGGAGTAACGAGATACCGGCTGCTTGTTAAGACCAATAGTCCCACCCGGTAACCAGTACTTGGATCGTGAGTCGCCGCTCCTCCTGCTATGTCTCCCAAGTGTGTAGCAACCAGTCCACCTGGTGTACCAAACCCGCCATCACAGGAGTTAACCCTTCCGCATTGGACAGGTTGGCCGCGCTTATGGAAGCTCAGCAGCTACAGGCCGAAGAGGACCGCCTCCAGCTATAACAACAGCTACAACTACAACAACAACAGTAAAAATGGCAACAGTAGTAGTTCCACGAAGCTGAAGTTCGGCGACAACACACTCAGGCTGCTGCAGCGGACACCGCCAGAGCTGACCGTGTCGCCATTCGTCAAGGGTTAAACGCATCCAGCGCGGTCACCTCTGCCCCCGGTTCGCATGGTGCGGATAGAGGCGATTCGAACGGTTCGATCACGGCAGGCACGTCACCGACAGCAGCGACGGAGCAACCTTGTCCCCAGGTACGTCAGCCCCAGGCTCTGGCACCTCACAAACTCTCGCCCAACGTAGCTTGCGTGAATTTAAGCTGTGGTGCATGAGCTGATTATGTGGAATTACTCCAACTCAAGAGTCAACCACTACGCATCCCGGTAGCATATCTGCAGCCTTGTCTGACGCCTGAAATGAGGGCCACATTAGCACATGCTATTGGTGTCACTGAGGATGACAGTTGATGACGTTCTCACACGCATTAAGGAGCACCTACAGCGGCAGCGCAAAGTGGCTCTACATCAAGTGAGGTTGGAGGAGCGTCGTCAAACTAGAAAGAAACTTTTGGCTATCGACCCTTCCCCGGTACTGCCTACGGCCTTAAGCTTGTGTCGTAGTGAAAGAGTCTGCTTACAACACAGATGCAGACCTCTCAAGCAGCAGCAAATCCCTAAACAGATTGACTGGTCACAAGCAGTGGCAGCGCAGTGGGTCCCACACAAAGCAGAGGAACGCAGCCGACACAGTGTGGCGGTTGTGAAGTAGCGCAGCATCCTGGATGTATGTATATTCTGCATGCTGTATTTATATTATGCTATGTATATTATGTATTTGCTCCATTTATGTATTATTTATTTAGCCTAGCTAGTAGCGTGTGGCAATGTATTTATCAATGTCCCACATGCTTAATTAATGTGCCTGGCGACGTATGGAAGCTGCTAATGTATCACTTGCCATACGTCGTCTATAGAGCAGTTGACCAGCGGACAGGTTGAGGAGCGCTACTCCCCTTGTGTACATATCTCATATCCAGTAAATCGAACCTATAAAATTATACAGGTGTTTGTGTTCGCTCCTGTATATTGAACTTATTACCCAGAACACGAACACTGGAGGTCGGGAGAAACAGTGCCCAGCCTGGGGTAAGAAGTGTAACCACTGTAATTTCATAAGGCACTAAGGAAAACATGTCATAGAAGGAAGGTGCAGAGTTCCACACCTCAGGGAGCTGCATTCTGTCTCAAGGTTGGAAACGTCCACAGGACCCGCCCCAATTGTTGTGCATCTAAGGTAAACATCAACATATCCATTGTGGTCACTTCAAAGATCAGGCAAGGACCACTCTGGTTTACGCCTGACACCGGTGCCGAGACGACCTCGATTGGACCATACCAGATGCAGCAGTTAGGCCTCACAGAAGCCGATCTATCTCCTTCACACGATGAGGAGATTTTTGTAACCAATAGTTACAAGTTGACTCATTTGGCCTCGTTCACAGAAACCATGACCCTTGAAGACGTCTCTGTAGACACCACTATTGACGTATTCAAGGAGATAGATGACGCCCTTCTTTCATGGTACGATGCTCAAGCACTCCACCTTATTCCCCAAGATTATCCAAGACAGATAAACAAGCTCCATGGTCATTGCTCAACAGGCGGCAGTATGGACATGTTAAGTGACGAGCGGAGGACAATGGACTACAAGCAAATCTTGGAGGAGTTTAAGGACGTTCTTGTAGAACCTGAGGACTTCAATGAGGGTGCGAAGCTGCAAGCTATTTGGGCTCCACCGATGAAAATGTCAAACCCTCGGGGAATTCCTCTTGCATGGTGATCAGACACAAAAGCGATGCTGGATAGTATGGTGCAGCAGGGAATCATCAAATCAGTGGGGGGACGAGGTATTAGAGTGGTGTCACCCTATGGTGGTTGTCCCCAAGAAAAACGGTGGTGTCCGCATCACTGGATCTTACGAAATTAAACCATTAGGTTTTTCGCCCAGCCCATCCTGCCTCTACTTCACGTAATGCTGTCATGGAGATAACCTCAGGCTCAAGGTTTTTTCTACAATGGATGCCATGCTGGGCTACTGGCAGATACCACTAGCTGAGGGGCCATAGCCAGTGACGACATTCATCACTCCATTGGGAAGGTACAAGTTCCTCCGAGGTCCCATGGACCTCGTTTCCACGGGAGATGACTTTTTCCGACGAGGTGAGATAGCACTCGCAAACTTTGGTAAATGTGTGAAGGTGGTCGATGCTATCCTCGTATGGGATTCTAGCTACGGAGAACACGTCCAGCTGGTCAGGGAGATTTTGTTATGGTGTCGCCAACACGGAATTACCATGAATCGTAGCAAATTTGGGTTTGCTACCAAATCGGTACAATTTTGTGGTTTTGGAGTATCAGCTGGTGGAGTAAGAGCAGACAGTGAGAAAATCAAGGCGATCGCAGAGTTTGCTGTTCCTACCAACATCACAGACCTTTGGTCTTTTTTAGGCCTAGTAAATCAATTGGCAGACTTCACACCAAGCATTGCATCGGCTGCTGATAAACTCCGCATACTACTCACCCCAAAGTACGAATTTGTGTGGACTCCTGAACACCAATCATCTTTCCAGACCGTGAAGCAGGCTCTATCCACGACCCCAGTACTCGCCCACTTTGATCTGGCCCTACCGACAATGCTGCAGACCGACGCTTCCCGCCTCAAAGGACTTGGTTACGTTCTCCTGCAACAACACGGTGAGAAGTGGAGTCTGATCCAGTGTGGATCCCGTTTTTTGAGTGATGCAGAAACACAAGAAGCTGTTTTGGAACTTGAGCTAGTCGCAGCAGTGTGGGCAATGGTCTCTACCGACTCCATGACTCCCACCGAGGTAAAGAAGCTACTAAACGCAAATCCTGCCAGACACTATGGTGGCCGGGCATCACAAGTGACATTGTGAACACTGTACAGTCATGTAACGCATGCCAAACTGTTACGAACCCCTCCACCCAGCACTACGAACCACGCCATCTATTGTCTTGATCTACCTACCCAGCACCACGAGCAACGCCATCTAGGGACGAGACACGAGTATGACTCGTCTTAGTTACCACTCCGGGGTTTCTCTTCTCCATATCCTGGTTGTTGCGTCACCTCCTCAAAGTCTTCTTTGTCAGCTCCAATTCGAGGAGAGAGTACTTGGCTCTGGGAAGTGACCACAGGATCATCTATCCTCTAAACCTACGTGCAGTGACTACCTACCGTCTTCTACAATACTCAGCCTTACTCGTCAGCCATCTCAGCTCCTCACTTAAGTACTTGTATTTTGTATTAACTACCCCACGTCCACTTGCTTCAAGATTGTTTTATGTTTTATTAATATGTATATACTGTTAATGTTTAGGTTAGGTTTGGTTAAGGGTAATTTATAAGCTGAATATTTTGTTAAGGGATTTATGGTACTGTATTATATACAACGAAAACTCGCATCCTTTGTCTACCCTTTTATAGTCCGATTGTCTTTGTTTTTTTTATTGTTGTTACCTGTTGGGATCTGGGTAGACGTATAACTATATTCTAAAATCCCCAACTCGTAACACAAACCCTCCTGCCATTCCGAGTCAAGAAGCCTCTGATGTGTGACCCGCCCCCACCCAGGCCTTTTGAAGATGCCTCTAAGTCCCCTTTTCCTACGCTGGCAAGAACTACCTGCTTTACGTAGATCGGCTTTCTGGGTGGCCACACTTTGCAGAATACGGAAGAGACGCCACCACACGTAGCAGTATTAAGTTACTACGGAGCTTTTTCGTGAATGTAGGGGTTCCTGTTCGCCTCCGTTCTGATGGTGGACCCCAGTTTTCAAGCTCGGAGTTCAGGTTCTTTCTCAAGATGTGGGGCGTCAATCATGACAACTCGTCTCCACATCACCCGCAATCGAACGGGCATGCCAAAACTTGTGTTCAACAAGTAAAACACCTTATCATGAAAACTACTACCAACGGTAACCTAGACGATGAAGACTTCGACCATGGTCTTTTAGAGATATGCAACACGCCCCGTCCAGATGGCAGGTCTCCAGCACAGATTCTACTTGGCCGCCCTTTACGGACGGCGATGCTAGCACACAGTTCGTTTGCTCCCGAGTGGCAGGACGTAGCGGATGATTGTGACGGTCGCCAACTCACCCTCAGTCTGAGCAGTATTACAACCACTCCGTTCGGTCCCTGGCCCCCCTCAGAGTTGGTGCTGCCGTACATATCCAGGACCATGTTTCGAAGAGCTGGGACAATGTCGGGACTGTATTCGGTGTTGGTTGCCACCGTGACTACCATATGAAACTGCCTAGTGGTCGCTTGTGTTGGCTTAACCGCTTCTTACAGCCACATCACTCATCAGCCTATGATACCACCAAGTCCATGGACATCCCCGAGGCGTCACCAACACCGCAGACGCCAGAGCCGTCAAAGCGTCAAGTTTGCTTTTGCCTGCCACTTAAGGCACCCAGCCGTCAAACCCATTGCCATCGCAGACGTCCTGACCGTCTGGACCTCTAGTCCTCGCCATGAGTTTAGAACATAAGAACATAAGAATGGAGGAAACTGCAGCGGGCCTATTGGCCCATACTGGGCAGTCCCATATACACCCAACCCCTATTGCTCATATAATCATCCAACCTATGTTTGAAGCTATTCACCGTGAATGATAATATTTGGTAACTTGTTCCATTCATCCACTACTCTGTTTCCAAACCAGTGTTTATCTATTTCGCGCCTAAAACTAAATTTGTCTAATTTAAAACCATTGTTACGAGTTCGCTCATGGTTGGATAGTTTGAGTACCTTTGTTATGTCCCGTTTGTTTAGCCCTGACTTCCATTTATACACTTCTATCAGGTCGCCCCTCGCTCTACGTCTCTCGAGGGAGTGCAAATTTAGATGCTTTAACCTGTCTCTATACTCAAGGTTCCTAATGCCCGGGATTAGTCTTGTCATTCTCCTCTGAATTCTTTCCAAGGATTCTATATCCATTCTGTAATACGGTGACCAGAACTGAACTGAGTAATCCAGGTGTGGTCTCAAGTGCAAGATACAGTTTTAGGATGACCTCACTGGTCTTGTAACTAACACTCCTTTGTATGAACCCAAGTACTTTATTAGCCTTGTTACGAGCAAAAACACATTGTTTACTTGGCTTAAGGTTCATACTTATCATTACTCCTAAATCTCTCTCACAGTCGAATTTCTCTATGGCATCGTTGTTCATCTGGTATCTGGTTTCCCTGTTTACATCTCCTATACTGAGTACTTTACATTTGTCCACGTTGAATTTCATCTGCCATTTTTCAGACCATTCGAAAAATTTGTTTAGATCTTCCTGTAGTTTTGCAGAGTCTTCGTCAGATTTAATAACACGTCCTATTTTAGCGTCATCAGCAAATTTACTTATGTTGCTGTCTATGCCGATATCTATGTCGTTTATGTATATAATAAATAATGATGGTCCAAGTACTGAGCCTTGGGGAACTCCACTAGTGACGTTGCTCCAATGGGACTTAGTGCCGTTAATGCTCACTCGCTGTTTCCTGTCCTATAACCACGCCCTAATCCATTTAAGGATACTACCTTTGATCACTGTCTCGGGAGGGGGTGGCAACCCTGGCTGGGGGTCTAGAGTGGGCTGTTCGATATCGAAGATATCGAAGTCTTTAAACTGCTAGGGGAACATGAGGGCACGGGGGTGGAGGAGACTGCAGTGGGAGCGGGTAAACAAAGTGAAAGGTTACAGGGAAATAGTGTTAGGAATGACGACAAAACTAAAGCAGACAGGGAGTTTAAACCTAAACGCTGTAAAGGGAGGACTCAGAACACGACTAACTTAAATGTCTACTACGCGAACAGTAGAAGTATGAGAAACAAAATGGATGATATTAGGGCCTTAGTATGTACCGAAAAAATCGACATATAGCATTCACTGAAACATGGATCAACCTAGACTCACGTGAGTTACCGGTCGAATACCAAATTGCGGGTTACAAATTGTTCCATACAGATTGGCAGACCAGGAAAGGAGGCGGAGTAGCAATCTATGTCAGGATAATCTGAAGTGTGAAATAAATAAGGAAATAAAAACTGAGCGGAATACAGAAACAATTTGGATAGAATTAATAGACGGTAGGGAAAAATTAATCACAGGAGTAATATATAGACCTACCAATCTTGATAGAGTCAATGAGAGACTTATCTGGGATGAAATGAGCAGGGCTTCCATACACAACAAAGTCTGTATAGTAGGCGACTTTAACCTTGGCCAAATAGATTGGACTGACCTTACGGGTAACTCAGAATCAGAGGATTTTCTCGAAACGATCCAGGACTGTTTCCTAAGTCAACATATAACCGAACCTACCCAGGGTAGTAATATACTCGATTTAGTTCTGTCGAACAGAGTAAACCTCATTAGCAATGTCGAGGTAGGGAACAAACTTGCAAAGAGCGCTCACAAAGAAATTAGATTCCAGTTAGATTTTCAGGGTAGACGTAAGGAAAATTCCACTAAAGTACCAGATTTCAGAAGGGCAAACTTTGACATTTTAAAGAGGCAGCTGAGAGAACTTGGGGTGTGTCTGCGAGACTGATATGAGGACTGAGTGATACCTGACAGACAACAATGACACATCATTGGCCCTAGAAGGATAAATCATGGCGAAAACAGGATAAAGGTATTCGAGTAGGGTTAAAACCGAGATAAGGAAAGCCAAGAGGAATAATGAGGTAAGGATAGCAAGGGAGGTGAAGACAAACCCCAAGGGATTCTACCAAATATATCAAAGTAAAACATGAGAAAAGATTGGACCAATACGGTCAGATACCGGCGAGCTCACTGACAACGACGGAGAAATGAGCAATAATTTGAATAAATATTTTTCAACAGTTTTCACCACCGAAAATGTAAACATGATACCCGAGGCACCGACTCTATTCAGAGATAGTGAAGAAAACAAATTAAGCGAGATAGTAGTGACTATTAGTGATGTTAGTAAGCAAATAGACAAACTAAAGCCTAATAAGTCACCTGGTCCCGATGAGATATTTGCCAGAGTATTAAAGGAATGTAAGGAAGAGCTTAGTATGCCCTTAGCAAAGTTGTTTAACATGTTCTTAAAAACAGGTGTAGTACCAGAATCCTGGAGGATAGCGAATGTAATACCAATTTTCAAGAAGGGGGATAGATCACTATCCTATCATATCCTATATATAACTTTCGAGTGGAAATTATTGGGAATAACATGTCGGGTAATTGGGTTATTGCCAACATTTATCAATACCTGTCTCTAAATGTCTACATGTGTAAGTCTTTCTGTGATGCAACATTATGCATCATCCTGTGTTCCATGTAATCCAAATAAATGGAAATATAAATTTATATAGGTTGTCATGTCGTATTCATCTTTGATAATGGAATACTTTGGGGGAAGGAATAACGATGAAACACGTTTCATAACGTGTGTGTGTGTGTGTGTGGAATCTTATGAAACGTCATGGTTATGATAATATAAAGCGGCGTTTGTCAGTAGTGATAACATGTAATATCTCATCTCAGTTTCCTGTCGCCCAATACAGAGAACCGAATGATTATGATGATATGACTATTTGCTAGTGGGTGTATAGCTTTGGTTCATCACCTTGCGTAACACCTGCGGCTGTTTCCCTCACCCCTTTACCAAAGCTCCACCACTTATGGGAACAAATGAACTTCCCGATATTTCAGCGACGTCACCTCATGCCTCCATGTAATACCAGACATGGTCTGTATATCCTGAATTGTTTGGAGAGTAAACATACAGTAAAAACACAGAGCTCTGCCTTTCATTCCGATGTTAATTTCGTGATAAGTTCTCCACTTCCTGCTACCCGGGGAGGGAGTGTGGTACTGTGGTAGGACGGTGGGCAGGGGCGGGGTAGCACGTTGTCACTGCTGCTAAACACTTCTTACATATTATAGGCTTGTTTTATGTTGACGATACATTTCAATATATATTACAGATGTTACATCATGTGTAATATCACAATTGGCACCTTTACGTATGGTCCTCGTCAACCCATACCCCAAATCACAGTTACCAACCTTCCCAAACTATCCCTGCTGCTTCGCAGACACGACTTTTTTGGCTGACTGTACGTATTCACTAGGTACTACTTTGCTACCCTGTGTATAAATGCTTAGACGTTTGACTGACGTCACCTAGGGGAACGGACCCTGGTCACAGGATCAGTGCCCGACTGTCTTTGGTTCAGTACACATCGGAAATTCTGTACGACTACCTGCATAAGTAAATCCAAGAAATCGTCTCTGCCTTCTCTTTGACACCTGAGCAGCAGCAACACAGTATTCTTCTCCACTTAAAGGCAGCAGCGCAGTTTCCTTTTCTACTTAAAGTTAGCAGCACAGTTTCCCTCTTCACTTAAAGGCAGCACAGAGTTTCCCTCTCCAGTTAAATTTCATTTTCCAACTGGGTCTAGAACAACCATAGCTTCTCCGTCAACCCAAAAGACTCGGAGATCGAATGAAACCAATAGACTTACCATTGGCAGTTTCTTCCCCATACTGAAAAAATTTCCAGGGAGGTCTGTCGACGAAGTCCTGATTGGTAAAAGCGTCTTTGTTCAGCTGGTAGTCGTGGAGAATCACAATTACCTGCGTCCCGAATCTCCATCTGCCAATAAAGGGGTGTTTTGTAAAGTATTCGTGAGGCACGAAACAAAAACGATGATTTTTTCTACTTCGTCGTACTAATCAAATACTAAACATATTTTACTCTCCTATCTTGACTTCTCATTTGAGTAAATGCCACCTAGTGGACTCAAAAGACACTGTGCGCCTTGTGTGACTAAAAAAGTTTGACTTAATATTAATTCAATCCAATTCTCTTTGTGATATTACCACCACATAATGGGTGTTACTACATGAAATGCCTTTGTATGCATAATATATTTACCCAAATGAAAACGAGATACTGTATTTGGTTTAACATTTCGCTCCTCACAGTAAAACTGGTAAATATATTATCAGTGTCACTATTGTCTCTGCTCAAGTCGCAAAGATGATCCATTATTTTGCATTTCAAATTATTTAGAGATTCACCGGTAACCTAAAAAAATAAGCACAAAATCGAACATTTCATATGGACATTTCTCCACATCATATTGTTATGCCAAGACATAATTTTCTATCCCAAACAGCAGTTATTTTGGCAAGTTTAGGGAGATTTTCTAGAATGTATTGCATCATTTTTGTTATGATTTGCTTACGTACTATAAGCCTAGATCATTCTAGAACTCTCCAGGCATATCTATCTCCTTCCGACTAGCAACAAAAAAAATGTCACTAGAATGCCCTAGGCATCTCACGAGACATATATATAAACACCCACGAACTGCCTAGAAGAACAAGACCCACTTTACACATATATGAGAACAAATAACATCACCATTTAACAAACATAAATTAACACACATTACACTGATGAATACCTAGCTAGCATAGCATCCCCCCCCCTCCCCCAGCCTCCCTTGAGCGGGAGGGCGTCTGCTGTGTGTGGCCATCACCCCAACCAATCAACTCGTCTCAGCTATCACCCCCTACTACTTTACTTACCGTTTCTATGCTCTCCTTCTCTCTCTCCTCTCCTCTCCCAGGGCAATGTCATTTGCCACTTTACTTCATTATTATCATCATCAGAAAGTCAGTCGCCTGTTTCTGTTCAGAGTGTAAAGTACACTCGGAAACCATAATCTCTAGCCCACCTGGGTAGGTACTGGAGGTTAGAACAGTGTCCTTTCTGGACGGGGGCCCCACTCTAACTATCACAAGGCAACACACACACGAACACACACAGTCATAGTACGGCTGTATAGATGACATTATGTATAAATATTGTATATGGCATTTTATACTCTGCATTATCTTTATTATAAATGAACATGAAGAAAAAATACCATAGGTTGTAGTTACGAAAGTATGAATGGAAATAAACACTTTCAAACCACCCAGTGACTCCACACAACGTGTGTGTGTGTGTGTGTGTGTGTGTGTGCCAGACCACGATGCTTCCCATCATTCGCATAACTATATGAAAAATCGTGTTTAATTTAACTACATATTTCAAAAACCTTAAATTACATGTGGATCAGTCACTCCTCATTTGACACACATACTTTGACCATCCCACCTGGGCACATGGAGGCCCATATATATATATATATATATATATATATATATATATATATATATATATATATATATATATATATATATATATATACAATCATGATTTTGGGGGCACTGGTGGTAGACAGTACCAATCTTGCCTCACAAGCAAGATGTCACTCTTTCTAGTCCCCTTGGTCCCTGTTCACCTAGTAGCAAAGTCGGTACCTGCTGTAAATCGAAAGTTGCGAATTCGTATTCAGGGACAAGTTCTTCGAGCTTCCAATAACTTGCTTAGACATAAACCATTGACTCTTCAGGCTTCTACGCCCTCAACTCTTCAGACTTTTACGCCCTCGACTCTTCAGGCTTCTACGCCCTTAACTCATGAGACATAAGGCAAGCATGAACTTAGCATGCTTCCCTGTTGGGCGCTGTAAACGCTTCTGTGCTTCACCTTACACAAGGATGTAGGGGGGTGCCCAATAAATGTAAAAAAAAAAAAATCAAGACTTCACCAGCCAGGATTCGAACCCTCGCCCTCTGCCTGTGACCAGGGATTGCTGGATTCGGTAAAATGCTTACTCTCCGACCACATAGTTGGCAGGGGCAATCCCCAGTGAAGGTTCACGGCACTGATGGTAGCACGATAGAACAGGCTTTGTGTCAAGTGTGTATATATATATATATATATATATATATGTATATATATATATATATATATATATATATATATATATATATATATATATATATATATATATATATATATATATATATATATATATATATATATTTGGAATCAGCAGAAATCTACATTCAAAATAATCAATGTGTTGCTTTGAGAAAATATCCCTAGATATCTAAAGTTGCACATCAAAAACCTACTTACTATATATAATTGTTTTTATGGAATTATCTGGTGGTATCCCACAGTGTTATGTAAGGCGCAAAAGGCTTAAAGCGTTTTTACTCCCCAGCCGCTTTTGACTTTGCCACCGTTTCGGAGGTTAAAAAATATAACACTGAGTGGGCTATATTTATATTGTGTCAAAATACTTGACTATACTCACACATAGATGTCGCCGTACTTCTTGTGTAAGTCAAACAGCTGATCGTGTATGCTTTTCCTTGTCAGCGGGATGTAACCAATCAGAGGAAGTCCCCAGAGTCCTGATAAAGAATTCACTTATAGAACTTTACAAAGAATACACCTGCATATTGCTGGAAAATAAAGTTGAAAAGATAAATTATGCAGAATCTTGAAACTTTCGAGAAATTGTAGAATGAAGATAAATTATTATTACTAAATATTACAGCAAACGTTACGAAAAGTTAGTTATAATTTATGATTTGACACATGCATGACGATATAATAATGTATGTTTAGTTATATAAAATATTTTGAGCCCAAATTTAAGACACTCATTTCTACCGTCATTTGTTTTTATGACGCGTCCCTTCGAATGAAGGGCCAATTGCAAGAACTTCCGTGGTGTACACCATGCTATGGTAGCCTCATGGCCGGTTTGCAAGAAGCACTTTGGGCTAAAAAAACAAAACAAAATATGTACGATTCGTTACTGGAACGTGGGTTATTTCCGTGCTACTTTTTCTTTTTTTTTTTTTTTTAGGTTGGTGGGGAAAGGATGGAAGGCATGTTGGAGCTCAAGGCACAGCCAGACATGAGGGATGGAGAAGTCACAACATATAGTCGTGGGGGTAAAGGTTGGAAAAGAAGTTTAATGAGTTTGTTGGCTAACTAAGCTAACCTACGATTTAGAATGAGGTTGCACAATGGTTATTTTAGTAGGCAATGACTAGATTGATTTTACAATTACAAGTTTATTAACATCTTATACTGTATTACGTTATGGACTCACCTGATTGTGACTTGTTAAATGTGAATTTATATCATCTAAGTTTTAATCTAAGGTGGATCACTGTGGCTGACATAGATGGGTCGCGGGTTGGGTTGCTGGAGTGCGGGCAGACTCCGGGGCCACCAGGCGTGGGGTCTCCCTCCGTTGATGTCTTCCCCGCGTAGGTGGTCTGGGCTGTGAGGGTCGTCCAGGAGCTTGTCCCAAACCTTCTTCCCTAGGCGATGGAACCTGAAGATGAGGGCCTCTGTTTTATTTCTTAGGTGGATGGTTTCCACTGTCACCTGGTAGGGTGGCGCTTGGCCACTGGCTGACCTCAAACACTTGTTTTGGAAGCTCTGTAGTTGTTGTAGTCTAGTCTTCCCGAGTGTGACAAGTGGCATAGATGGGTACTCCAACACAGGCTTCACCAGCGCCTTGTACCGGTGAACTTGTATCTTCTCAGGCATCAATTTAAAACGTTTTAATCTGGCTGCGGCGACTTTGGCTTTATTTAGTTTGTCCTTCACGTGGGGAATGATGCCCTTCCGAGAAATGATGAGGCCGAGCAACCTGCCTTGTTTAGAGTACTCAATCTCTTCTTCGTCGATCATCAATGGGGCCGGCTTGAATTTGGCTATAAGTATGACCTCAAATTTCGTTTTGTTTGTTTTTATTTTCCATTTATGTTCATAGTCCGAGATCTCCTCTATTGCCCTAGCAGTGAGTCGCACCATCCTTGCAGCGGACCTTCCTGGGCAGGTGACGATCTGTGTTACATCGTCGGCATACATGACGTACTCGCTGCCGACGATTGGGGGTGGCAGGTCAGCCGTGTAGAGTGTGTAAAGGGTTGGTGAGAGACAAGAGCCCTGAGGCACGCCGCTCGATAGTGAGAATTCTTCTCCAAAATGTTCTTGCATCTTGATTTTGGCTCTGCGGTCCATAATGAAGTTGCACAGCAGGCGCGTCAGATTTTCGGGTAGCCCCAGTTGTATGATCTTATACTGCAGCCCTGCGTGCAAAACTTTGTCAAACGCCTTGCTGACGTCCCTCAGTATTATATTGCACTGCAGGCGGCCAGTCATGGCATTGGCGATCTGCTCGTAGGCCTGAGCTATGGCGGTGGATGTGCCTCGGTACTGGCGGAAGCCGTACTGGCGGGGATTATGCACGTCTTCGTCCTCCAGATACATCCGCAATCGCTTGATGACTATTTTTTCGAAGATTTTGGCAGGTACCTCTAGCAGCGATATTGGTCGAAAGTTTTCGACTTTGTTTGGAGGTTTCCCTACTTTTGGTATGAGGCGAATAACGGCGATTTTGAACATCTTAGGGAAGTATCCAGAGGCGAGGCAGGCGTTGCATATATGAGCATGCCTCTCTATCATGTTGTCGGGGAGTTGAGCCAGGATCTTCTTGTTAATGTGACTTTGACCAGGGGATTTGTTTTTAAACCCTTTTATGACGGCTGACACATCTGCAGGAACTGTGCGCTCCGTCAGGTAGCTTCCGTCCACCAGTCTAGTGAAGTCAGTCCGTGGTAGTGGCTGGAGCAGGTGCTGATGGTCCTGCAACTGACCTAAAATGTCCTCCTCAAACTCCCTGTCGAAGCCCTCGTTCTCCTGTTCACTAATGGTAAAGATCTTTTGTAAATATCGCCGATGTAGTTGTTCTTGGTTTTCTTCCTCGAATATTTTTACGTTGTTTTGGTCGAGCAGGTAAGGGACCGTGCTAGAGGTGGAACCCATAAGTCGCTTGATCCCTTTCCAGAATGCAGCAGAATCGCGGTAACTGTTGGCTGCCTCCCACACCAAGGCGGCCCACTTTTGTTCATGTGGACATTTGCTCTCGTGCTGGATGTCTGTCTGTAGCTCTCGGTACCGGTCTCTCAGCTCTTGCGTCCACCCGCGGATACTGGCTAGCTGTCTCACGTGAGCGTACTGGACACTGAGCTGCCTCAGCTGGTGACTAGTGTGAGGATGGAGAATGGTCCTGTAACTGGTGGTCGGGATGTTGTTGTCCATCTCCGTCTTCACATCCGTATACCATTGTTCGACCGCGTCGTCGATGTCATTGGGGCTGGCTTCTTCCAGGTTCCTCCCCTGCTTGAGACTGAGAGACTCCTTGAAGGAGTCCCAGTCTGCCCGTTTGAGGTTTGACCTGATGTTGGCGGGGATCATAAAGGGATTGAATGAGAGCGTCACGACGACTGGCAGGTGAACACTGGTAATGATGGGTACTGCGGTAACGTGCCTGTTCAGGGCGGCCTCGTTGTTAGAGAGGATTATGTCGGGTGTTGTGGCACTGGCACGTCTGATCAATGTCGGGAAATCTAGCCCGAGGTGTTGCAGTTTTCCCCTTCTCATGTTGTCATACAGCGCCGTACCGACGTTGTTCTCATTACCGTGTCCTAGTATGGCGTGGCGCGCATTTAAGTCCCCTATGATGTATGTTGGTTTCCTGTGGCGTAGCAACTGGTTTAGGTCTTGTTCGGGTAAGTAAGGACGTCTGGGAGGTAGGTACATTGTGCATATGATAACAGGTCCCATAGTTGTCTCCACCTGCACTCCCAGAACTGAATCCTCGAAGTCTGGCAACACTCTGTGACTCAGCCGTGACCTGATGGCCACAGCGACACCATCGTTCAGCTCACCCGTCATGTTCCTCTGGTATACAGTGTAGCCAAAAATTTTCAGCTTACTTTCGTCCTTTATGCCAGTACTGTTTAACAGAATGATGTCTGGGTCTAATTGATAGTATAAGTTAGACAGCTCGTTACGTCTATTAAGGGACCAGTGTAGGACATTATGTTGGACAATTTTCATCCTGCTAACGACTGCCATTTCGGAGACTGTAGCTTGGGGCGTCGCTTGGAGTGTTTGCTCGGCTTCTGCCATTTCTAGGGGGACGGAACTTCTTAGCACAACCTTCGGACATCTGCTTGTCAGTCAATGGCGGGCCCTCGAACTTCTCGTCACCCGTGTACAGGAAGGTGTTCAGGTCCTGAACCTGCGTGTCGTAGTAATCAACTGACGCTGCAGCTCGAGGGTCTTGTTCCTCTGTGGAGTGAGTCGTTATCATCTGGTCGCAACCATTGACTATGGTTGCAGTCCGATGGTCACTGTCGTCGCTGGGAGTGCATGTAATGGGATCGCTGGCATTTTCGGTGTCGTTGGAGCTGTGATCCCAGGGGGACTGACTGGCCACGTCGGGATTGCGGTTATACTGACTTTTGCCAAAGTCAAGGAGGTCATGGTCTATTTCTGGCGTGGGTTGAGGTCGTCGATAAGTCGTTGAGTGGGTTACTGCCTTAAGGATTTCTTTTGAAGGCACTTTGTCGCTTATTTCAACAGGTGCAATGTTGTTCCTGGTTAGTGTCTCGTTGAGGTGTTTCGAGAATGAACCTGGATGAACCATGTTCATGTGATGGGCATGCAGGTAAGACAAGTATATAGTGGTGGCTTTGGACTCGTCCAGCTGTGGAGAGGAGACGCTCCTGATGCTCTCGGCCACTGCGTCCCTCATGGCGCCCAGTGACTCAGTAACTGCCTGTTTTATTGAGTCCTTGATGGTTCTTATCTCTGATTGCAGGACTTCCATGGTCTCGCTGACATTGTTGAGCTTTTGGGAGTCTGCTTGAGTTTCTTTTAGAGCTTCTTTCAGGGTTTGGCTGTAAGCCATGGTCGTCGACTGAGTGGTCCTTTCTATGGTGTTAGAAATTTCCCTGGTTTCTTTTTGTTTGGTTATTTCGGTCAGTTTCTTCTCTGTTTCTTGAAGTACCTGTTTCCTGACCAGGCAGGTAGCAGAGAAGGTCCTGTGGTCACCCTCGCAGACGACACACTTTTTTATGGTGCTACGGCAGTCTTTGTAGAAGTGCTGATCAGATGAACACTCAGAGCATATGACCCCTTGCATGGGGCAGTTCTTGGTCATGTGGTCATTGTATTTATAGCACTTCATACATTGTTGGATGGGCGTATACTTTTCATATTCTATTTGGTGTGATGAGATGGAAGCGCCCCTTCTCCTTCATTCTTTTTGCATCCGTTGTGTCTGCAAAGCGAACCTTGATTATATTATGGGCATACATAGGATACACCTCCACAACCTTGACATTGTTTTGCTTTTGTATTTCATCTCTTATTTCTTCTGCGTTATTTTCCACTACATCTTTGTCTAACTTCTTACATACAAGGGTGAACTTGGCACCGTATTCCCGTGGGACAATGACCTCGTAACCGTTGGTTTTCATTTTGTCCATGGCACTAGAATTAAGTAGTTTATCAGCATCTTCATCTGTTTCTGTGATGATGATGTACCCATCTCTCAGATCCACAAGTCTATTTATTCTCACCCTTAGGTCGCTCAATAGCCTATTTAGCCCTATCCGAGACCCCTGGGTCGGGGTTCCGGAGATCTTCACTCTCACTTTGGCCATGGTCAGTAACATACATGAATGAATGAATAAAAATTCTACCTAATCTGTCCACCTCAGATAAACCCCATGGATGCCGCACCTTCTGTCCGCTTGTTGGGCGAGTAAAGACGGGTCTAGGGGTAGGGTGAAGAGACAATCCCCTGACGGGGGCCTAGCCAAGCCCTAACACCTAGTAGTGACAGGTTATGAAGCACTGTCGAATCCCTAACAGAAAATGTTGCCACCCTTACTGTCTCGACTCAGCACCCTCTGAGGGCCCCCCTTGAGACTCTGCCCGCAGGGTTCGCGTCGTTACCAAACAGCAGGGACTCGAGGCGAAAGGATAGGACAGGGAAGAAGCGCAGTGTACAAGAATAATAATATCCATGTACAACTACATGATAAAGCAGTCAGAACGGACCCAACGTGAAAAACAAGGCAGACAGTCGTAACGGTCAGCGATTTGAACTGAGCAGGGAACGATGCGTAGCACGTCCGCTCGCTATTAAGGTTGGGTGCGCTCTGTCCTTGCAGCTACTCTCACCCCCGCCCGATGACCACTACGATGGAACTATATTTTGAAACCCAAAGAAAAAAACTAGAATTGGATGCACGTAATTGTAGAAATCTGCAAAGGAATAATATATTTTATAAGATATCCTCGATATAGAAGAGCACATGAAGAATTTTATTGTTCTTTTTAAAAGAAATCCATGTTTGTGTGGGAACATCCGCCAGCCTCTACTAGCCTCATCGCCGCTTATATCCTCCGAATTCTCTTAAACCTCATTAAATGTAAGCCTTTAAGATAACTAATCCAAATAATTTGTGTGTACGAATGCATGGAAATCAAATTATCCTAAAAAAAAAGTCGTAAGTGGTAATGAGCGCAATTAATAACCGTCCAACACACCCAAAATAAATATTGCATTACACCTGTTCACATATACGTTGAGACATTGTTTTATACCTATTTGACATATTTCATAACCGAATGAAAGAACACATATCGAATGACATTCTAAAAGAACTGTTCGTTCATGATAACGGAAATGATTTACATAAGTTATGAAATTGACAGACGTGAACAAGAAACCGACAGCCTACATATAGTTTGAGAATGTTGCACTTGGAGAAAGACATACCACCATAAGATTTTGACAAACAGATAATAAATTGACAAACAACATAACAACTACCATACCCCTTGGTGCATTTTACACAGGGACCGGTCATTTTACACAGAGGGGTTGACCACCTGAAACCATGAAACATCAATCGAAACAGTGGTATACGAGGTGACTTGGTGTGCTATCTGTAGATCGGCATCATTCCCGAGGCACCCACTCGAGGAGTACTGTTCATAGTAGGTCTGGCATACTTCGGAAGCATCCTCCTATGCCTCGCAGACGATATCGCCGGGTGTCAGACGAAGATCGTGATGGATTAATTACTCGATATGAAGCTGGGGAGGATTTTCTGGATACTGCTGCCGAGCTACGAATTCCAAGAACCACAGCATATGAAATAATTCGCAAGTTTGTGGAGACAGGAGAAAGACGGGAACTACATGGAGGAGGAGGACGACGACCACCTGTGCTGGATGACGAGGCGAAGGACTTTTTGGTGATGCTTGTTGAGGCTACACCAACGATCACCATTAGAGAACTTAACCATACACTTCGGAAAACATTTCCAGGCAAGCCACATGTATGCAACATGACTGTTTCTAGGGCTTTGGATGGCGAACTTATTACCCTGAAACAGGTACACAATGTACCGGCTAACCACAATTCAGAGGGCGTGAAAGCCGCTCGTGTAGCGCTAGCTCAGTACATGTATGAGAATGGCATTCATCAACATCGTGTGTATGTAGATAAAACCGGCTACAACCTGTATACGTGTAGGACCTACTGCCGGGCTCCACGGGGACAACGCGTCAACAGGATCGTTGCACGACAGCGTGGCAGTAACGTGACAGTGATAGCAGCTATCTACAATTTGGCAAGCCTATTCTATTATGAAATTCATGTAACATCTGTGACCAAGGAAGTATTAAAAAATTTCATGACCTCGCTGGAGTATGTGCTAGGTCCTGAGGCTACTGTGATTTTAATGGATAATGCACCTTGTCATAGAGGAATTGAACAGGAATTTGAGGATCTTGTCATCAAGAAACTTCCTCCACAATCACCTTACCTAAATCCTATTGAGAATTGCTTCTCATTACTGAAAGCCACTGTGAAACGACAACTGAACATCATAGCTGATCGTTGCGATGCACGTGCTGCACCTCGACATGGGGTCACCTTAAGGATGTATCGAGAAAGACTTCTCCAACAGGTACTGAGGAGAGCAATCCCCAGTATTGATGCTACCCTTTGTTCAGCAAACTACCAGCACTCCCAGACATACTTATGGAGGTGTATTGCACGAGAGGACATCTGTGATTGAAATCATCATTGCTAATTACCCGTCAGCAACTTTGTAATATAAAGGGACCTGGGTTTTGCTGAATTAATTAATTGTTGAGTATATATCGTTTATATACATACACTACTGTATATGCCATTCAAAGCTTATGCTAATTGTCAAATATATGTGTAAAACTATCCAATCTTTTATTTTCATTGTCAATATCCATAGTGCTTCGTCAATAATTTTGTGAGTATCTCCTCTGTCAAACTATTTTGTTACAGCGTCAATTCATTACAAGGGAATGTCAAACGGTGAGATATAACATCAAAGCCGAAGATGAACTGTCCTTTATGTCGTTGAAATGTTCGAACTGTTATGTGACAAGGTGTATTATAAATACTTAGTAGCCTAAATTTCATATTTCAATAAGTCCAAATATGCCAGGTAACCAGTGCCAGGTACTTTCCAAGCAAGTTTCATTTATGTATCAGTTTAACCACAATTTGTTACTAATAAGATAAATTCAGTGACATAAATTCATGTATTTTTTTAATTCCCTAAGTAACTCAATGTATTGCAAGAAAGAACTACCTTGCCACCTTTTGTGCAACATTGACAGTGGTAGAATTGAAGGTAGATATATTGGGTTTCTAGGTCCATGATTTCAACAAAAATGAATAATGCCTTCCAAAATAAATGAAATTGTTGGCATTATTATCTTTTCGGGCATCCAGGGAATTTTAGGATTGTAAGTTGACCAATGCTTTCCAGTTAGGTTAAGTTAGGTAGGTTAGGTTAACATTTTGATGTAGAACATTAAAATTTATAGGGCTTATATTTTTTTCTATAAATTTCTCAAAAATAAAAGGATCAAAGTTTTGGAATCACCATAAAACAATAGAAAAATGAAATAATTTTTTGAGTGTGTTGCATATTAAACCAAAAAAAGTCTGAGTTTCCATTCGAAATTGATATTTTTTTATTATTTTAACAGACAAAATTACCCACAATATCTAGGTGTTGGAAACTCATAAATATTAACCCTCATAAATAGAGATATTTCAGAATTCGCAAATTTAACTAACACAATATTAATGGGTTTATTTTAACTTACAAGTGGAGATACAGCTGACTATTTACCTTTCACCAATACTGAAGAACTAGATCTTGGTATCATAAATGACAGGGAATTTTTCCGGTTACTGGGAAGATCTGGAATCAGAATTGGTTCCCAGACTCGGAACAGAAAAATTTGGAGACTTTCCGTAAAATTCCCAAATTATTCATCGACCAGAAAAAATGCAGTTTCTGGAATTTTCAGAAAATATGCCATGGAGAAATCATAACCTATGCTTTAATTATTTTTTTTTTAAATTTTACACTGTACATATATACATGGATATTACCTATTAATACATTTGTGAAATTTGTGGATGATTTTCGCTTTAAAATACTGTACTTTTGATAGTCCATATATTATAACGTATCCTGCTTTTAATAAAGACTATAATCTGACATTAGCATTATCATTGTATTCTTATCCTTATTATTAGTACAGTTTATATTAAAAAATGCAGAAATAATTTGTGATTAACATTGCAGACTGAATTAATGATATTTTAATATCATTTAATTATCATCTTGTTTTATGTTTAACATTTTTAATCTGATTAGTTGGTAGAATTTTATGAATATACCTACTGTATATGGGTTCCATGACATTTGCTCACAAGATGAACCTAATATAGCCTCTCCTAACTTAATCTAACATGTCTTCTTTTCCATTATAGTTGTGAGTATATGCCCTGTAAATAATAGTCTGCACACTAACTATATGAAGACTCTCTGGTGAGGATCCATATACTGTACAGTAGTATTTACATGGAATATTTTTCCAAATAAAAGACCATTTAATCAGCGGATACTTTTCTCCAACTGCTGGTTTAGTCCATGTCATTAGCATGTTGTATACATTTTTACTCTTGACATTGGGAAAGAGTTCATGTCTTGCTATCTTCCTTAGGGTATTTATTGCATTACTATAATCAGGTGGAGACGAGTAGGAAACATTATATCAAGGTTTCATATCTTGTAGATTACTATCTTTATATTTGTATATGAATGTAAAGATTTTTGGTCCAAATATAATTTCCTATTTGATTGAAAACTAACAGTTATGATGATATTTTTTCAAGATTTTATCCAAATTCATCTGTACAGTGAGTTCATCACTGTCATAGCAAAATTATAATACTTAATACTGTACTTTGTTATATTCTTCTGACTTCATCCACAGAACAGGCCATAATTCTCTTTATTTACGCTCACCCAACCCTAAGTTAGTGACAAACTTATTACTTTATTGTTAGATTTAATAAGGGTAAAGAAGAAAGGAACAGATACTACACTCTATTCCTACGTTTTTATGGTTGTCACAGGCTTTATTTACCTATATTCACCGTAAGTGATCGTATTTCATTCCCAGAATTGGCTTATAATTCAAGAAAATAGGAAAATGAGGTACACCTTACATTACAGAGGGGAGCAAACACTCAAGCCACTAGACCTCATCATAACAAACGAGAAGGGTATGGTGGCCAAACTGGAACACCTTGCCTAAGTTGGCACCAGTCACCATATAGTGTTTTTGTTTTATAGTTTAATGGGCACCCCCCTACATCCTGTGCAAGGTGAAGCGCAGAAGCGCTTACAGCGCGCCATCTGGGAAGCATGCTATGTTTATGCTTGCCTTTATGTCTCATGAGTTAAGGGCGTAGAAGCCTGAGGGGTCATAGGATTTTTTGTCAAGGGTGTAGAAGCCTGAAGAGTCATAGGTTTTTTTTGTCAGTAAGTTATTGGAAGCTCCAACAACTTTCCCTGAATACGAATTCGCAACTTCTCGATTTACAACAGGCACCTACTTTATTTACTGCTAGGTGAACAGGGACCACGGGGGCTGGGATGTGTGTCCAAACAACTTTCCACCAGCCCGGAAATTGAACCCGAGACATCTCTCTTGCGAGGCAAGAGCGGTACTGCTCTACTACCGGCGCCCCCCGCCAAATAGTGTTGTCATTCAAATTAAACTATTACCTCGTTCAAGATAAGGTCAGGCCAAGGTGCAAATATTACAAGGGAAATTACAATAGGATGAGGGAAGAGATGAGAGGTGTCCACTGGCCTGACTCATTATGGCACAAGAACGCAGACAATACGCTAATTATCATAACTAATAAAGTGACCCATTTGATCGATAAATATATACCCAAGACCAAACCCAGTGCCTCTAAGAATGGGAGGGGATCCCGACACATGAACCATGCGGCGGTCGACAAAGTCAAGAAGAAAACCCAGAAATTCAAGACCTGAGTTGGGTCAAACAATGAGCAAGACAGGGGGATGTACAGTATAGTCTGGGTTTACGTGGATATTTTATACGCCTTTGGCCATTTACGCGGCACCTGTCCAGATGCGCCAATTATTAGTTACGCGGTACGTTCCTTAATTTATGCGGCTGGTCGCTGACGTCACCGCTGACGTCAGACTCGTGCCGATGACGTTTCGGACTGTGATTGGGCCACGTATCCTTACCACCCACGCATCCCCTCTGCCGCGAGCTGTTGTCATGGTCACTTTGACTGCTGATCTATTTAACTAATGATTCTTATTAAACTCTACGCCCGCAAAACATGAGTGAGTTAGCTACCCCTGAGAAGACGTGTTTTTCCCCATAGACGCTACAATTGTGTTCCCTCCCAGAGTCCCGCCTTTGTGAAGACAGTTATCAATGCGTTTATTCCACTTTCTCCTGGGAAGCTCAATCTTGAATTAGTCTGGGTAAATCAACTCAAGTAATTCGCCAGACCTTTGTCAACTGAGGGTCATCTTTGAATGAGTAACAGTTAGTTTGTTTGTAATTATTGTCATTGCGTGAGTAGCGATCACTGGCAATTCAGGGGTATATATACCCCAAGATGAGCCAGGGAGAGTGCTCCTTGACGCTGCTCCAATGTTTCTCCAGGTATGTTTTTGTGTACCCATTCAGTTAATTCAGTCAATTGTAGTGAATATCAGTGTTCACCAGTGTTCATGATTTAACAGTTGAATTGTCATTCACCCAGTGTAGAAGTAATATAACGTAAATACGTCTGTCGTCTAGACAAGAGAGTTGTTTGTGTTGTCATGCTCCTTGACGCTGCTCCAATGTTTCTCCAGATCCCATTGTGGTTCTTGCAACCATTCAACAGCGGCCCGGGATGTAGTAAATAACCAGCAGGGATCATATATGAAATGATGTCACCGATGTGGCCTGATTAATGTGCCCCACTGCTTCGTTGGGCCAGACCCCAGACTCGCCATGTGTCTGGCTACCCCCACAATAACAACAGTCGTGAGCCCTAGTGTTCTACCCTGGGTTACTCCTTGGAAGTGTATGTCCACAGAGAGGGTTGTAACATGTATGTTAGGGATAATTAGATGGAAATAATTCTCACATGTTGGGTAGTGGACCCCTGTATATGCTAGTGTCAGTATTAACGTATATGTTGAGTAAAATATCCTACAATGAGTGCCATGTAATGTAACACCAGTAATGTTGTGAGTAAGAGTAAAGAAGAAGGAACTGAATCTGCAATAAGCCCAGGAGTTGAGCCTGGTAGTTATATGATTAATACAATATCTTTCCCCATTGATTTCATATTAATAAATTTGTCCTTAGAGTACTTTAGGTGTATTCATTTCTCCCACAGTATTTTACCTTTATTTCCATGCAAGTGACTTGATAGCAGAATTACCATACCCATGTGCCTAGACCCTCGACCATGCTACCAAAAGAATGTGCATGCTACCAAAAGAATAGGTGACGGAACTGAGTAAGGGTAAGACTAAGAGAAGTAAGTAAGATGAGGGTGGTGTAGATACAGAGAGGGAACCCGTGCCCTCACACTGTGATTGGTCTACTTAAGTTTGTGTGCACTGCCACCAGAGGGGATGAGTCGATGACGACCTTGACTGCGTAAATCCCATTGTTTCCTGTCTCTGCTTATACAGTGCTCCCTCGTACCCAATAACCTGTTTTGTTCTATACACAATGGCTTCCGCTGGACCCTCACCACCCCCGCCCCAAGCCCAAGAAGGTGCGACGTGCCTTAAGCTATGAAGTTAAGTACAAGATCGTTCAGGAGTTAGAAAAAGGCACGAGGCAGGTGGATCTGGCCAGACACTATGGAGTGAATGAATCGACGATCCGCACGATCAAGAAGGATGCCGGCAAGATCAAAGAACACATGAGCATTACAAAGTCTGTAGGTGCCTCGATGAAGAAATATTGCCACAATAAGGTGCTGCTGAAGACTGAGGGTTTATTAGTCAGCTACTTGATTCGTCAGTCAAGCAGGAACACGGCGGTCAACACTCGGGCAGTGCAGGACTACGCGAGAGAACTCTACCAATCCGTGGCAAGAAAAATGGGAGTTGCAGAGCCCTACACTGCTTCCGCTGGGTGGCTGCAAAGTTTCAAACGACGTAATATGATCATGAATATTGAGATAGTCGGTGAAGTAGCAACTGCCGACCGGGCTGCCGCCATGAATTTTCCCTCATTTTTACGGAAAATTATGTAGGAAGGACGGTACACCAACGACCAAGTGTTCAATATGGATGAATCAGGGTTGTTCTGGAAAAAATTGCCTTCCAAGACCTTCGTAGTCAAGCCTGCGAGCAAGTGTCAGGGCCGAAAAATGCAGAAGGAGCGCATCACCACCAATGCCTCCGGCACGTGTAAGCTGAAGTTGTCAGTGATCCATAAAGCCCGCAAGCCGCATGCATAGAAGAATATGGACATGAGCAAGGTAAATGTCCACTGGCTAACCTCAGGGAAGGCATGGATGTTCACTGATCTATCCCTCCCCTGGTTTGACAACTGTTTCGTTCCTGATGTCAAGAAATTCTGCTAGCAAAATAATGTTCCATTCTACATTTTGTTGCTCCTTGACAACGCACCACGACACTCGCCCCTATTGTTGGATCGTCACCCCAACGTAAAAGTGGTCTTCCTTCCCCCCTAACACTACGTCGTTAATCCAGCCCATGAATCAGGAGTTGATTTACAACGTGAAGGCTGCTTTCTCCGCAAAGAAGTTTCGGCTCCTGAACGACTTCACCAACACCAAGGATAAATTGCAGAACCTAGAGAGTGGCACCGATAGTGAGGACGAGGATCACGAACAAGATTTGGCTGACCATGAAGTGCGAGTCAAGCAGTTCTGGAAACTGTTCAACGTGAAGAAAGCTGTTGATTTGTTGGTGGAGGCATGGGGCAGCTATCTGTGGCAACGATTCGTCGCGCGTGGCGGAATGTGTTGGAGGGTATCGCAGGTGGGAGGCAGAGGCAAGCGGTGGCTGGTGAGGCTCAGTCTGTTGCTGTGGCATTGGAGAGTGCAAGAGAGGCTGCACAAAATGTTAGAACTGCAGGCTTCTCCGGGACCACCAACGAGGACATCCTGGAGGTAATCAGGCAACCTGAGGTGACTGCGGACGAGATGTTGGAAGATGATGACGTCAGTGAGCAGCCAGGTGTTACGGCGGAAGAACAAGAGAAGAAACAAACACATGCTGATGTGAAGGAAATCATCGAAGCAATAGAGAGATTGAAACCTCCTTCTTGCCAAAGACCCAGTCAAGCATCGCTACAAAGTGTGTAATAACCTTCAGTTGCAATCCATGGAGCCATATGTTCAGCTGTATCACGACCACATCAATGCTAGCCGCCAACAAAATATTATCGAGTTCTTCACCTGCAACCCACCACAGCCAGCCCAAGTCAGTGATAGTGATAGTGATAGTGAGGATATGGACTTTGAGGGGTTTGACAAGGAGGCCCTGCTAGCCTCTGTGGTGGATAGTGATACAGGTGATACAAGTGATACAGGTGAGGGCCAATAATCTGCCCTCTGCCTCGGAACCAACCCCCCAATCCCCGTGTGCCCAGCCATCTTTTCTACGAACGTAAGTGTTATAAAACCTAATATTATATATATTTCTCTTAAATATTAATTGTGTGTGTATACCATCATAAAATGAAGATGTTAATTTTACTACAAAGTACGTATTGTGTCGGAAAAAAGGTAGTCTGGCGGTCGGCCCAGTCTCTATTTCAATTAATCCCATATGTTCTGTTATTTTGTTTCCACGTTTCGCGTTATACGCGGACCTCCACGGGTTAAATTAGCCGCGTAAACCCAGACTATACTGTATGCAAAAGCCAGAAACCAAGCAAAGGCAGAGTGTAGAACGGCTGAAAAGGGGCTCCAGATGCTGGTTGCAAGCGAGGTCAAGTCAAACCCAAAGGCGTTTTACCGCTATGCAAAGTCGAAATTAAAAACGCGAGTAGGAGTATCAGACCTGAGGCTTGAAGATGGTAGTATTGCAGATTCTGATCAGGATAAAGCTGAGGCATTGAACAGCTTCTTTTCCTCGGTGTTCACAAGACAGGATGCGATTAACCTTCCTGCGTTTGAGGACAGACGGTTCGACACAACACTAAAAGCTAAAAGTCCATAAGAATCCCGGCCCTGACATGGTACATTCCAGGGTGCAAAGACAGTTGTGCAACGAGTTTGCCGAGTCACTGAAGATCCTGTTTTGTAAATGCCTGGATGGACAAAAGGTCCCCAGTGATTGTAAAGTCGCTTATGTGTGTCCTATCTTCAAGAAGGGTTATCATCACTCTACGGACAACTATAGACCGGTGAGCCTGACCAGCATAATATGTAAAGTAATTGAGAGTATTATCAGAGATGCCGCGATGGAACATCTACTACGAAGCAACCTTGTAAAGGATTGCCAACACGGTTTTATGCCAGGGCGCTCCTACTTAACACAATTGCTCAAAGTATTGGATATTTGGACCCATATTCTGGAATGGGGTGGTACTATCGACAATATATACCTGTATTTTGCCAGCGCTTTCTACAGTGTGCCCCACGAAAGGCTGAAAATCAAACTGGAAGGGTATGGAATTCGGGGAAATGTCCTAGCGTGGATAGAAGACTTTCTACATGACCGCAAGCAGTGTGTGGTGATTAATGGCAAGAAATCGTCATCCGTACCTGTCACAAGTGGGATTCCACAGGGCAGTGTTTCATAAATGACATGCCTGACGTTGTACACTCCTCCATACAAATGTTTGCCGATGAAGCCAAGTTATTTCGGGAAATCAAGAACCATGCAGGCTGTAAAGAGCTGCAGAAGGATTTTTTGAGCTCCAAGAATAGTCGAAGAAATGGCTGCTGAGATTTAATGTCACGAAGTGTAAGAGGATGCACCTAGGGCGTACCAACGGTAAGGAGGTGTATCATGTGTCCCAACGGGATGAAGAAACTGCAGTATTTGAGACTGAATCTGAGAAGGACCTAGGTGTGTATGTTGACAGTGAGATGAAGTTCTCAGGCCATTGCGAGAAGAAGGTAAATCAGGCAAATAAATTGTTGGGTCTTATAAGAAGGTCGTTCAGATATCTAGACGGTCCGTTCCTCGTAACGATCTTCAAGAGTGAAGTGATCCCCATCTGTAGTACTGTCACCCCGTCTGGTCCCCGAGATATGCTAGGAAAATGGTGGAAAATGTTCAAAGGAGGGCCACCAGACTGGTGCCTGCACTTCCACCTCAACTTCCCTGAGAGATTGGAGCGCCTGAACTTGCCTAGCTAATACTACAGATGGGCAAGGGGCGACCTAATTGAGGTATATAAGCATCTTAAGGGGCACTACTCAGTCGAGTGTCCTTACTTGGAGCTGACGGACGCTCGCCCCACAAGGGGTCACAGCTCAAGATTGAAGTATCAGGTCCAGAAAACTGTGAGAGCAAACGTTTTCGAAGTGAGAGTTGTGAAATTTGGAACACTCTACCAGAAAGTGTTGTGACGACACCGAGTGTGAGCTCTTTCAATACCAGACTTGACCAACACTGGAGCAGGTTCAGGTACATTCAGGATCCGGTGCAGGCCCAGTACTTGCCAACAGTGCGTAACAGAGAAGTGACCGATCGTCCAAGCGGCTAACAAGCCGATCAGTGGTGAAAAGGATAAAAGTAAAAGTAAAAGTGTAACAAGAGTAAACGTTTCGTGCCACTGACAACGTTTGGAGGGCTCAAGCATGCCAACTTCCCAGTCTTCTGCCAGTTGGTACACCTGACTACACTACAATGATGTAGTAACAATAAACGACGGTCGGGAACCACCATGGTCATTCTTGAAAAATCACATAATTTTTCTTCCATTGTATTACGACCGCCGGGATACCACAGCGTGGTGTACACCACGGCAGTTCTTGCATTTGGCCCTACAGACAAGAAAGAGACATGACGTGCCACACTCGCTACCAATACGGCCACATGACAGGCCACACCAGACAAAGCTGTAACCTTTCTCCATCCATCAAACCCTATAATCACATTTGCCACCACACTTCAGTTAAGTAAAATCAGTATTATAAGCGCACAGTTAACAATTGGTTTTCCAATTGTATGACGCCAGGTCAATACACACATAAGCCAAGGTATATATAATTCAAGACCCAACGCAATGATTACGCTATATTAAAACTATCACAAACCAGCCGGCTTTGTCCTGACTTGCCTTGGGTCAGGATAGGACATATTCTTCCAGCATAAAACACCACCAGGACTCCTTGGTAAAAACAGTGCAAGTGAAAGTAACCTCACAAAAATAAAAATTGGAATTCAATTGTAGAGGTTTTGGAAGAGGGGTCGTTAATGGACCCTATAGCAGTATCAAGGTGTTGCAGAAACTATTGAGTGAACGGTGTGGGTAGCCACTCACCTGGCGGCATTCCGTCAGGCTTCTTGAAGACCCTCCACAGCAGAAAGAGCAGCCCTACCAACAACAGCAGTTCTGCCAACATCCTGCTGTCTCTGTTGTCTTACTGTTTCTGTCGGAGAAGGACAAAGTCATTAAAGCATACTTGATCAAATGAAACATGTGATATACGGAATAATAACAACCATATACGCAGAGCAACTGGATCTTGCCTCATGTCTTTTCGGGTTTTTCTTTATTTTGCTGAAGTATTAGTTTGTGTAATTAAATAAATGGGTAAAAACTCCAATGAAGCAATCAGGTTCCTGTCCTATGAAATACATTGCTTCCTTTTCTTCTTGTAAGCAAATTGTTACAGGTTTTATTCCCATACATGAGTACACTATCAGATGTACTAGTCAATGGTGAAAAAGAATCCCGCAGTGAACGAGTATCCTGCCAGGTATAGTTTGCTCCACTCCCGCGTTTACCACTTAGCGTTGCGAATCATCTCTTTCCCCGAGTTGTGAATCCCGAACTCTGAAGTGTGAACTCGAAGCATTCGCTAGCGAGCGGGAGGGAGAGTGTAAGGGTGTGTATGCGATCGTTGGTGTCTTTCTGTGGGGGCGTGGCAGGGGGAGTGTACAGTATATCAGAGAGAATACAATGCAGAATAATGCTTTCACAATACCGACGAGGTTTCTACAGCTGAGCACAGTCGTCTAGAGCTAGCCAGATGAAAATACTAAAGTTACAATAGGATCAGAGGGGTATGAATTCATGATCTGAGTAAGGTGTTCCTTTGCAAAAGGGGGCATTTATGAGCAAATGGATTATGGACAAGTTAGCATCTATAGCTTGGCTACGAAATGGAAGTACCCAAGATGAATTCAATCGTCTGGCGATAGCCAGAATAAAGTAGATAAGAAGACATCGACATCGTACTAAAGGAATTCATTAGCAATCAAAACAATATTTATTGTAATACAAACCTGATGTGAACAAAAGGAGTTGAGTTGGAAGCTGCCCGGTATAGAATAAACCAGCCACATAGTTCAGTTGTGTAAAACAGTGAGGTTAAAGGGTTAAAAAATTATTATAATTACATCTGCAGTGAGTAGCAAAGGTCCCACAATATTCATTGCTACTGTCCATTCGTGTGCCTGTATGGTATAACTGCAGTGGGGAACGCGTGTGTAGCTTTAGTCCCTTCTTGACACAGCAAACATCGCATGAACGGCACCATTCCCCCGCATCCATACACATGTCAACCCAGTAAAACCTGTCTGCCACTACCTGTTGAGGCCATCTGTAGTTACCCACTGACGCTGCAGCACACCATCCTTCAGCCGACGAGCATCCCACTGAGCTCAGTAGTTTTTAGCCGTAGGACTTGATCCAGAGATCGTCTCCATGCTGGCCGCACTGAGGTCTGGCTCATCCAGTCGACCACTGGTCTTCCAGTTGTAACTTCTCAAGGCCTTCCCAGCAACGGCAGGATCCTCCTCCACTGTAGTGCGACTACAGTTCTTGGGAAGTGCCTCTCTACAGCAACACGGCTGATTCACCAGTCTGCATTAATTTTGATGTTTTCAAACTAATATGCGTTCCCTAACCTGTTTTTAATGTTGATTTCAGATATGACTTCAGTTTCCGTCTATCACGCAAGGCTGTAGTGTTAAATCTCTTTGTTTTGCTCTACTAAGATACTACTGTATTTCTGTCTTAAATATGTCTTCTCGTGGATGTTTGAACAATCCAAACGTATTCTGCTACATATGTGGGTGCTTTGTTCTGCAAAAGCAACGACAAGAAATAACCGCCTTCGTGAAAAATGCATATTTTGCCTACTTTGGAGTGAAATTAGGTGATTAATATAAACCATGGGCGCCACATAAAGTATGTCGCACTTGTGTTGAAGGTTTAAGACTGTGGAAATATGATAAGAAAAATGTCTATGCCATTTGGAGTCCCTATGGTATGGTGGGAGCCTAAAAATCATGGCGATGACTGTTATTTTTTCTGTTTGAAGATAGAGGGATATAATGCAAAAAATAAACAAGGAATCGTTTATCCCAACATTCCATCTGCCATGAGACCAGTGCCACATGGTCCTGAGGTTGCAGTCCCTATTCCGACAGATGTGTTGCAGTCCGTGTCATCAGAATCTGACCGTGATTCTTCGTCAGATAACGTAAGTGATGCTTATCAAGCTGAAGATATTAGTGATAAACCGGAGGTGTTTACCCAGAGTGAAATTAACGATCTGGTTAGGGATTTGAATTTACCAAAGGAATCTACTGAACTCTTAGGATCTAGGTTGAAATCAAAGAAGTTATTGAGCAAAGGGGCACATTTTTCATGGTATAGGCAACGTGAACAAGAACTAATTAATTTTTTCAGAGGAAGGCTCTTTGGTTTGTTGTAATAATGTGTCTGCTTTAATTAACTATTTTGTCATTACCTCTACAGCTACTGAATGGAGGTTGTTCATTGATTCTTCAAAAACAAGTCTCAAAGGAGTTTTACTTCACAATGTAAATGGATTTCCATCAATTCCTGTGACTCACTCTGTTCACCTTAAGGAAACTTACGAAAATTTGCAGATACTTCTAGAGAAAGTTCATTATAAAGATCATGGTTTGTTGGTTTGTGGAGATTTCATAGTCATTGCTTTGTTGTTTGGTCAACAGAGTGGATACACGAAAATGCTATGTTTTTTTTTGTGTCAGTGGGACAGCTGGGCAAGACGTGAACATTGTGACCAAAAACACTGGCCACCTAGACAGGCTCTTGTGCCAGGTTAAAAAAATATTCTACATTAACCATTGATTGACCCTAAGAAAGTGCTGTTGCCTCCTCTGCATATCAAATTAGGGTTAAAGAAACAATTTGTAAAAGTCCTAGATAAGGAAAGTGATTGTTTCCGGTACATATGCAGGGAATTTCCATCAGTCACACATGAAAAAATCAAAGCTGGCATTATCGTGGGCCCTCAAATCCGAAAGTTAATGTTGGACCACCAAGTTGAAGAATCGATGAACCGGTGTGAGAAAGAAGCATGGAATAGTTTCAAGAATGTTGTGTATAGTTTTTTAGGCAGTAGAAAATATCTAAACTATCAAAACATTGTTGAAGGTACGGTGAATAACTTTATAAACAGGGGTTGCAATATGAGTGTAAAAGTGAATAGCCCAACTTTGAATGTAAATGGAAGTGTTTATTGTATTCCATGTAGCAAATGTAAGGGAAATTATGTAGGACAGACAGGGAAAGCACTGCAGCTCAAAATCAAACAACATAAGTACAATATGAGAACAGCATCTGAAAGCAGTGCACTGTTCGTTCATGTAAGGAATAATAATCATCCCATTGATTGGGAAAAAAGCTTAGAAGTATACAAATCATCTTGCGTCACAGAAAGACTTCTGGTTGAAGCTAGTTTGATTAGGGAATTAAAATCAATAAATCTTAGCGATGGTCAGTAAAAAACTGATAATATGTTACTTAAATTTATTTGTCAGTGGCCCAAGGTTAAAAATGCTTTGAAAACCTTGGAGATAGATGTAGCATAGATATTTAGTGGGTCCCTTATTTTTGCCTTGACTTGACTAGTCACGTTGCCCCTTTCTCTTAAGCTCCTCTACATGTGTCTTGGTGTGGGGATTAGTGGATGACATAATTATGACCTGACCTCTTGTTTAATAAGGTCACCCTGTATATTTAAGCCTCTCTCTGTCCATGTTATTCAGTTGCCTCTGAAGATGTCTTGAATAAAGACGAAAGCTAAGGTGCTCCATTGTTTCCCTTTTCCCCGTGTGATTTTATCAAGATTTATCTTATCCACGTTTTCATTGTGGAGCTACATATATATATATATATATATATATATATATATATATATATATATATATATATATATATATATATATATATATATATATATATATATATATATATATTTATATATATATATATATATTATATATATATATATATATATATATATATATATATATATATATATATATATATATATATATATATATATATATATATATAATATATATATATATATATATATATATATATATATATATATATATATATATGTATAATAGGCCTCGGTAGGACGCCACCTTCCGGGAGGCTCCACATTGTCTCACTTTAGTGCATTTAGGTAGACCACATTTTTGGTTTTGCCATTAGCAGCAAGAATGTACAGATTTTTGCCAGTTCCCACTCTGGAGCATCCAACATAGAACTGTCCACGAGAGAAGCAAGGAAACACCAGGTTTAGGCCAACCATCTTTAGGGACTGTCCCTGGCTTTTGTAGATGGTCATGGCAAAGCTTACTTTAACCGGGAACTGAAGTCGCTTGAACTCAAATGGCAGGTCAGTGGTGATGAGAGGTATCCTTGGTATAAAAACGTCCTCTCCTTTAGCTTTTGCTGTCAGTATTGTAGCTTCCAGTACATGTGGCATCATGTTCTTTACCACCAGTCTTGTGCCGTTGCAGAGGAATGGTGGTTCAAGATTTCTTAAGAGCATTATAGGAGTTCCAATCTTGGGAGTGAGGTGGTGAGGAGGCATTCCAGCGGGCTCCAAGGAATTAAGGAGTTCTCCAGGGTACTGGACTGCTTGGTCCTGGTCGATTACTGTATCAACAGATTTAAATGAGGTCTCACTGCCTGGAAGCTGTCTGAGTAGAGTCATGTTTATTTAAGCCACCGTTTCATTCTTTGGTGCCATAATTGCGCGCTCACGCAGCCACTTGTGATCCTTGTAGTGGTGGATAATGTTTGGGTAGACCAATGCTTCAAACGCTAACTTGTGAGACATAATGCATTCATCCCAGACTATGAGGCTGCATTTTTCTAAGAGTTTTGCCTTTGCCGATCCTTTTTTGATGTTGCACACTGGATTCTCATTGTGAGCGAGGTTGAGAGTCAGTTTAAAAGTTGAGTGTGCAGTGCGTCCTCCTTCTAGTAGTGTTGCAGCAATGCCTGAGGATGCCACAGCAAGAGCAATTTTCCCCTGATGACGTACTTTGGCCATCAGAAGGTTGATCAGGAATATTTTTCCTGTCCTGCCAGGTGCATCGAGAAAGATCATACCTCCCTGCTCTGCTTGTATCGCTTGCAAGATCTGTTCATAAGCATTTGCTTGATCAGGCACCAGGTGAGGCTCATTTTCTTCAAGAAAATTCACCAGAACTTCAACTGAGTCGTCTGTCTCTCTGAGCAACTCCCTGTTTGCAACTACTGGTTCTTCTCGGTTTGGGGAAAGCAATCCAAAATCAGTCAGTTTTTTTTTCCGCATAGCTCCATCACTTTGTCTTCCAGCATGATCAGAGCCCTGTTGAACATGTCATCCATGAACTCAATCTCTTAACCAGGATGTTCTCTTCTTGCTTGATGAAGCAGATCCTCTGAAAGACTTTCTTGATGGTTTTTCCAGAGCTGGCTTGGGTTGGAAAGTCCACATGTAGCAATCATGATGGCAAACAGGTTCCTCATTCTCATTGGCGATTGAGTAGCTGCTGCCTCTTCTAATGTGTCATTCCAGTGATCATCATCTTCCAGTAGGCCGAGGAGATTGCACGCTTCCTGATAGGTTCTGCAGATTTGTCCATTCACTGTCTTGAGTGTTGGGCCACGAATGTGGTGCAAAAGTAGTCTCAAACAATAGCATTCAAAGTTGTTGGGGTGAACCGTGTAGACACGTCCCAAAGCATTGCCTCACTTTATCCCTGGATATCCTTCAACATCGGATCCTTGAGCTCTTCTCTGGAAATTTTTCATTGAAGCCTGCCATATGTAGAACTTGGGTACGTCAACATACAGGAGTATTTGAGTATTTGAGTCAGACTGGGGTGCGGTCAAAAGCGGAGTTCCCCAGGGATCTGTATTAGGCCCTCTGCTGTTTGTTATATTCATTAATGATCTTGATTTAGGCATAACTAGTAGGATTAGTAAATTTGCAGATGATACCAAAATGGGGAGAGTGATAAATTCAGACAGTGACTTTGAACACCTTCAAAGAGATCTAGATACCTTACATGAGTGGTCAGTAGACTGGCAAATGAATTTTAATACTGATAAATGCAAGGTACTACAGATAGGGAAGACGAATACAAACGTTAAGTATAAACTAGGTAACACGGAAATAGAAAACTCAGTTTGTGAAAAAAGATCTAGGTGTATTTGTTAGCAACGACTTGAAACCTAGAAAACAATGTATTAGCGTTCGCAACAAGGCAAACAGGATTCTTGGGTTCATATCTAGGTCTGTGAGTAACAGAACTGCTGACGTTATCTTGAAACTTTACCTAGCATTAGTGAGGCCACACATGGATTATGCGGTTCAGTTCTGGTGTCCTTATTATAGAATGGACATAGATTCTTTGGAGAGTACAAAAAAATGACAAAAATGATCCATAATATTAGAAACCTTCCATATGAAGAAGACTGAAAAGCTTAGGCTTACATTCATTAGAGAGGCGTAGAGTTAGGGGAGATATGATAGAGGTGTACAAGTGGGTAAGTGGGATTAACAAGGGTAAAATGGAAGATGTTCTGAAGCTCAGTAATAACGAAATAACTAGAACAAATGGCTTTAAATTAGATAAATTCCGATTCAGAAAGGATATAGGCAAGCACTGGTTTGGAAATAGAGTTGTGGATATGTGGAATAGGCTACCGAGTGCTATAGTAGGATCGGGGACGCTAGGGAGCTTCAAGACGAAGTTGGATAGGCACATGGAAGTGCTGGGATGGGTGTGAAAGGGATCTGCCCTGTATGGGCCAGTCGGCCTCCTGCAGTATCCCACTTTCTTATGTTCTTATGTTCTTATGTTCAAACTCATCTTCCTGTGAAAGCTTGAAAAATGCAGTGAGGGTCGTATCAGCAGGATTTGCCATTTGATTTTGGAGGGACTCTTCTGTCAATTTTCCAGGTGAATAGCCAGATGAACTACTGTTGGACATCGTTCGTGTATGGGAAAATTAAAATTCTCCATAGGGCTTCATTACTGCATATATAACGGCCTTGCTGAAACTGTGTCACCTCATCAGGTGATCGCCGCTGGCTTTATCGTTGGTGTCAACAACCATGTGCTTCTTCCACCCCACACGGCCTGTTACCACACCAGATGTAGCGACTGGGGGGGGGAGGGGGGCATTGTTTACCACCGGGAGTGTCATCACCAATGGCGTGAGCGCTGAGAGGGTGTCATGGATCTCATGACACAGATCGCCCTCTCGAGTGATGCCCCACACCGCGACCTGCGTACACGCCTCGACAGATGTGGCAGCTGGGGGGCGGTGTTTACCGCGGGAGTGTCCTCGCCACTGGCGAAGTGTTGGCATCGCCGGGAGTGTTTTCATCGCTGGCGTCAACACTAGTGTCAGTGCTGACGTTTTTGCTGCCTTACTCGAACATAGATTAGGGGTTGGGCGGTGTTTACGGAGAAGAGATCATGACTCTGCTAATGTATGGTTTAAAAGGCGGCGTGGCCACCTGGACTCTAGGAGACTGCCCCCCTCAAGTGATGCTGTAAGGATCAACACTCTGCTAGCAGTGGTGAACAACAACTCCCAATCCTGGCCGAGTTTTGTACTGGAACTATTTACACAGAACTATCTTCCCTTGGAACACCACACTGGTTCGCAATGACCCGCACTTGTAAGTACAGCCAAAGTGATGACATACCCCTCAGTACTGTAATATTGTGGATTATTTATGCCCACTCGTTCCTGCCTTATCTGGAGCAATAAGACAACGCGGAATGAAGTGTAGCTAAGATTAATAGTTATGAACTTTGTATCATGTCATTATGCTCAATAGTCAATTATAATTGAGATAAATTGTGTGAGACTAACTAATTATGTATCAGATAGATCACCATGTAATACTAATGAACGCCTTGTTGTCTGCAGGTTTTGATCACATCAATAAATAATGAATGCGTCAAAAGACGGGTTTCAATCATTCCCTTCGACTTGCCCGTCACCTGAACGTCCTTAACTAAGGCGTTTACAGTCAAAACAAATGCGGTAGGGCATCGAAGGGAATCATCAACTACCAGGAGAAAAAAGGACCACAGGACACGTCACCAACGCCAGGAGTTCAGCGTGGAACAACGTAGATCGTCAATCAGCCACCTGCCCACAGTGAGTGGGACATCGGCGAGGGAGACAGTGTCGTGTGTTTGAATGAAGTGTTTAAATATCTGAGGGGTTGTCATAAAGTTTTCGGTTCAAACGTACGGTGCTGTGAGCGTTTGTTTGTAACAAGCCGGCCCGCGCACCCAGTGAGGCAAACCCACCCTCCCAGTGACTATACGTGTGTGCATCAGTGATCATAACGGGCAGCTGACCGGGTTTTAGGTAACAAATAACCAACTTCACGAATTACAAGGTAAGTGTGATTAAATTGACTTAATATCACCCCAATTTGTGACACCGTAAACAACCTGCAGTGATTCACTTGTAACACCGTAAATAACCGACAGTGAAGTGTCGCTTGTAACACCATAAGCAACCAACAGTGACCTACTATGGTCAAACATACATACAAGCAGCGAGCCACACCACCGAACGCAAATACAGTCAGTGAGCAGTGCTTCAACGAACAAACTTTGAGACCTAACCAGAGCTGAAAATAATTCTCAATGAGAGGACCAGAGGTAGCGGGAATGGATCCAGAGCAACGAAAGGGAAATGTGAACATGGATAAAGGTGACCGAGACCCAGAGGCAGAAGTTGTCCCTCCGGAGCTGAACTTCCACGATGTTACTGCCACAGAAGCTGAAAGGGGCCACCCTCTGCCTGAGTCTGAATGCTCAGCAGCTGACCAAAATCCCGGATCTAACATAATGGCAGAAGTACGACGAACTGTGACTGAAATGCTGGAAGCATATTTTGCAAAAGGGAACACAGCACGACGTTTGGACGAAGGGAGCGACCAACCCAGGCTGAAGACAACATCAGGGGGGACTCTTGGCAAGTCTCCCACTGTGATGACTGGACTCCCCAAGGGCCATGAGGAATCGACCGACAAAGGGGAAGATGTGCAATGAGTTGAAATGGAGCAGCCTGAAAGGAGAGAGAAGTACGGCGGCAAGGAAGAATCCGGCAGCACCTCAACTTCACTGAAGGATATGTTGTCATCCTACCACATGCAAAATGCACGCATCCCTACTTTCAAGGGGGAGAGCCGTGGAGAATATTGGGACTACATGAATAGCTTCAAGAGATATGTGGGAACCTCCATTGCCCCAGATTCGGAGAAACTTCAAATGTTAATCCACTCGTGTTCAAGTAATATTCGGAATGTTCTGAACCCATTTACCAGGATGAAGTCCTCTGAGGGCTATAGAAAGGCCCTGAGTACCCTGAGGGACCGGTATGGTGATGAGGACGCCTATATCGAAGAATTATTGATGAACCTGATCAATGGACCACCTGTCAAAATAACCAACAGCGAGGGCCTGCAGGACTTGGCCGACGAACTTCAGGCTTGCATTTGCAGCTTCGAGTCCATGGACTCACAAGAATCCCTCGAGCATCTCCTTGTAATGAAAGACATAATTGAAAGGCTTCCTGGTCGTTTACAAGAAAGGTATGAGATTGCAGTCTTCGATCACCCTCCAAAGAGATATGGCCACATGAAAATAAGGGACATCTGGCAGTTCATACAAAGCCTGAGGTACGAGGGAAAAGTCCGATCTAGCAAACAAGCCATGACTCTTGTGACCAACGACGTGGGAGAACGAGATTGTCCACTTTATCATGGCCCTCATCGGCTGCCACAATGCTCAAACTTCCGGAAGTTAACAAAGTTGGAAAAAAGGAACACAATCAAAGAGTTGGGCTATTGCTTCTTGTGCCTAAGGGGCCGGAACCAAGCTAGCAACTGTATGTCTGGCTTCCGCTCATGCGACATCGACGACATCGACGGGTGTGGTAAGACACATTCAAGATGGCTCCACCTGCCAAAGGAAGGGACAGGTGTGCCGCCAAGGAAGGCAAGTGGGAGCAGCCGCCAGATCATAAAATTGAATAGGGTACATGCTGACGTTAAGGAAGGCCGAGGATTCAAGAGAGAGCGCCAGGACTGTGACTTCGAAGATACAGAGTGGGGGAACCGGAAGAAGAAAGAATAGAAAGAGAGAGCCCCAAGAAGATGACCAAGGCAATCAGCTGAGGCGGTCCGACCAAGCCGACAACAAGCAAGGAGAGAGGAATATGTGAATTACATGGATACTACTGTAAGAGGGCGAGATCAATGACTAAGCCAAGACAAGGTCGCGCTCCCACTACTAGAAGTTCAAGTAATGGGAAAGGGGTTTACAGGATCAGAGAGAACCACGGCGCTACTGGACACAGGCAGCGACAGGTCTTACTGTGCCAAAGGACTGGTCTGTATGTATATTATGTATGCTGTATGTATATTATGTATGCTGTATGTATATTATGTATGCTGTATGTATATTATGTATGTATATTATGTATGTGCTCCATTTATATACATTATTTATTCAGCCTAGCTAGCAGCGTGTGGCAATGTATTTACCATGTCCCACACGCTTAATTAATGTGCCTGGCGACATATGGAAGCTGCTAATGTATCACTTGCCACATGTCGCCCGAAAGGCTAGTTGACCCCCCAGACAGAGTAAGGAGCGCCACCTCGCTTGTGTATCTCTGTTTATCCAGTAAATAGAACCTACGAAAACTCTACAGGTGTTTGTGTTCGCTCCTGTAGATAGAACTTGATACCCAGAACATATACATGGTCGAAAGACTAAGAATACGAGGGAAACCAACATCACTCTTCATAAACATGTTAACCCAAGGGGAACGCCCTGTTGGTCCGATCACTTTCGCGTGAAGGAGGACTAGCCAGCCTCGTGTCCTTTCAAGGCGTTAGCTTAGGCCTACGTGACATATTTTCCGCCTAACTAATAACTTTCTTGGGACACCCGTAACATTATTCAGATTGATAAACGATCTATCATTACTTTTAATTTAATAACTGATATTTAGTTTCATAATTCGCCTCCATATTAATTCGGTAAATTACATTTAGTATCGTATAAGCCTAGTTCCACAACCTCTCGCTACGTGCGGGGAGCGCTGTCTTCCCTCAGACGACCTTGAACTCAGGATCGCCAAAGGCGAGGCGTTTGAAATTACTCTGAATTTCTGAATATTACATATATATATATATATATATATATATATATATATATATATATATATATATATATATATATATATATATATATATATATATATAACATATATATATATATATGACATATATATATATATATATATATATATATATATATATATCATACTGCTATATATATATATATATATATATATCATATATATATATATTTATATATATATATATATATATATAAATATATATATATATATAT
>NW_024742338.1:5355272-5385272 GCF_018991925.1 Homarus americanus
CCCAGGAGTTGCATCACTCGTACTCCGATCGACATGACTGGGGGATCATTTTGACTCAGAACTCATGAGAGTGTAGGCCTCTGGCTCCAACTAATCTCAAGCCGAAAATAGAAGGAGGTTTCGCTTATTTGGATATCAATAAAAAATTAACTACTGCGTCGTAACGATGTTCAAAAACAAACATTTAAACTAACCTAAAAAGTCGCCAGGTTCCAGTGAAATATTTGCTAGAGTATTAAAGGAATGTAATGTCGAACTTAGTATGCCTTTGTCGAACTTGTTTGACATCTTTTAAATCGGGAGTTGTACCAGGATCCTGGAGGACAGTGAATGTAATACTAATTTTCAACACTGGAGATAAGCACTATTCTGAAATTATTGTCCAATCAGTTCAATATCAATTGTGCTAAAGTTATTGGAAGCAATATTTAGTAGGTAGGAGGTAGTAGGCAGCTATCAAACAGGGAGGTACTACCGCCTGGGAAGATATTGGGAGCATAATGTATTGTCTAGTGGTAGACCCTCTGCCATATGGCATCACAAAAATTGTGACCCCCAGGTTGTTGATCTGACTTTCTGTCTGATTGTCTCAATTGCTTCGCTGACAACACAACATACATAATATCGTTTCTCACTCTTGATTGTTTTTTATTTTTGTATTATTTATTTATTTATTTATTTATTTATTATTATTATTATTCCATACCTTGCGCCTGTAGAGTAGTTTATTTTTTTTATTGAATTTGTACAAGTGATGGTTGAAATGTAAATTTGAAAATAAATTCATTATTTTGGACTGATTTATACCAATCTTATCCAATGAATTACAGGTGAAAGTGATCAAATGTTTACTGAACCTCACATCCGAAAGAACCTACTACACCGATTTGGAGGAAATGATAAATAGAAACCCTAAAATCAAGTAGTCAATGCGTTGTTTGTTCGAAACAAGGCTAATCAACTTATTAAGTACTAGGGTTCATATCTAGGAGTGTTAGAAACAAGACATGGAGATAAAAACTAAGGTACAGTACTTAACTATCAGACTAGGAGCCAACACGTAGCAATAATTTTAAATTACAGGAGACAAATTCAAATTTAGGTGTGAATAGATAAAAGTTTATCTGAAAATAATAGCTGAGGATGAGTTGAACGATTTACCAAAACTATCATCCACTCAAACTCACAGGGAAGCTTCATATATAGATTAGACAGATAAATGTATGATAAGGGTTGGGTCTAAACAGGGCTCCCTAGTATGAACCAATTGGCCTACTGAAGATTACTCATTTTAATGAATCGTTATACCATAATAATATTAAACATATACCAAAAGTATTTGCATTTCCCTGACAACCTTTCAAAGTGTAATATGGCAATATGGGTCTTACAATTAATCACTAACTAGAAATTACTGCCCTTTTATCTTTTATCTTGTTTCATAAAAAACTCATTTACAGACATTCATCTTATAGACAGTATACTTGTGTTATCACGAGAACAAGAAAAACAGACCAAGGTTAAAGACAAACAGCTTCAGAGTTTGGTACTAGTCTCACCGCTTCTGACTCGGTCACGGGTTATCTTCAAGAATCAGGTTGGATAATAAACTTTCCTTACATTAAAAAAAAAATCTTTCCTCTTAAGTCAAAAGTTTATTATAAGTATTTTCGTTTTAATGTAAGGAAATTTTGTTCTGGCCAAAACCTTTGTGGCGAACCAAAATATTCAAACACTAAACTTTAGGATTTTTTTTCCTTAGCCTTCGTCTTATTTAAATAATTTTTTTTTGTAAATATACTGAGTTAAAATAGTCTCAGTATAATCTTAATGTTGCTTTTTGAACCTATTTTAAGTTTCAGTTTACCTTCATTATGTCTTGTAGCCTATAATCTTAAACTTTGTTCAATTTATTACTAACGAATGGATATGACAACTAAGTTTTGTACAAAACTATGCGTATAATTATCTTAAGTTTTCATCACTGCCATAGACAGGATTATACAATGACAAGAAGCAAATAAGATACAAGAGTAACGTCTTACCTCAGCGTACAGTACTGCAGCAACTTATCTCTCTCAGACTCTCACTACTCAACACAGTCAAACTGCCAGGGCGCTAGTGACAGGGAAAGAGATTCAAGAGGGTTCAGGGGTCTGAGGGGTGAGCCACTGTGCCCGCTTGCCAGTAAATATATACTTGAGTGGCACTTATCGTACTATGATTGTCATCCCTTTATCTTCAATGTTAGGCTTTATTCTTGAGACATCTTACTTACACTTGTTACTACAGCTCACCTCTAGTCAAGTTTGGTGTTTTATAAATAGCATTATCAAACAAACCGATTTTAGAGTACAAATTTAAAGCAAATTTCACAAAAGAAAGGATAAGGATATTGGTGGCGATTATCTTACATCAGGCAGACAAGAATGTGCACGTTGTCCATCGCTCACATGAGAATAACAGATACCACACAACGAGGATTAGAGAAATAATGGCGAAACCACAGTAGAAGGAAGACGTGCAAGATACGAAGATGACGAATAAATGAGCAGGGTGGGCTATCACAGATTTAACCTCTGATAGCGATGCAGGAAAACAGCATCAACTGTATAGTACAGTACATGTACAGTAACAAGTATCTAAAACAAGCATCTGCCAGGATGGGTCCGATGACTTCTGAAATGCTAAATGCAACTAATAATGTCCAGGAAGTGTTGGAATGCGTGGCTCTGTGGTATACTAATCCTACTACATTTGGTAACCGAACATCATATTAATAACTCCAAAATAAATACACGTTGCATTAACTATGTTAAACTATATACCAAAGTCCCATTATCTATAATCCATGGTCTCATAATGTTTCACACAATGCAGACAATAGTTAATTGAGACACTACATAAATGTTGAATATAAAGACGTCCTCACGAAAACTCGCTAGTCATCATGAGAAGTGGAGCACTGTACACAACGACCGTGTGTGGGATGTTGTATTAATGGAGGATTGTGTTGTATTGCATTATTTGTGGAGGAATAAAATTCGTTATTAGAGATGTAAAACAAAATGAAACTGAACTTTCCAAGAGTACTATAGTTGAGCAGATCGACTGAAACCTTGGGACTAGATATAGGATGAAAAAACAAAACAAAAAAACATGCCTTTAATTTTCTTTGTTGCATTCTGAAATCTCACGAACAAAAGTGGAAAAAGATATGCAGTATATGATTTTGATACGAGTCCCCGCATCCCCTGAGCAACGCTCTTGTGCATTATGCAGATTATGCAGAGAACCCAACAGCCGCACCCTTATCCACTACCTCCTAAGTCCTAAGATGTCCCTACACACAATGCTTCCGTGACTCCTGCTGGACCACCACTCCACGACCCCCTGACGGAGACACGATGATCCTCCCCATACTGGCCAGATACTCTGTAAATAATATTGATAATGTGTTTAAGGAATATCCTTCCTTCCTTAGGCTTTAGTAAGCCCCTTTATAATATTAATACTGTATATACTTGTGACACTTGCCAGATGCTTCTGGTGTTATTGTACAGGGGTACCTAGTGACAGCACTAGCATCCCGCTTCCTCTATCAAGGAATAAACTATTGATATTGAAAATTGAAGACAGTGAGTGATGTTCTAGGAGATAACATTCAACGCTAATGACGTTCTAGGAGACGCCATTAACCGCTGCTCATTGTTATAAGAGACGCCGTTAACCGCCGCTCTTTATGTTAGAGGAAACGCCATTAACTGCTGAGCATGATGTTATAAAAGATGCTATTAACTGCCACTCATAATGTTCTAGGAGACACCAAGAACCGCTCATAATGTTCTAGGACAAGCCATTAACTGCTCATTGATGTTCTATGCGACGTCTTTAACCACTCAAAATGTTCTGGGAGACACCATTAACTGCTCGTGATGTTCTAGGAGACACCATTTACTGCTCATAGTGTTTTGGGAGACGACATTAACCGCCATTAACCGCGGACAAGTTGAACATCATGGAAATGGAAGCCTCAACCCCACGAAAGAAAAGGAAGCCCAACTGGACAGCTGACCACAATTTATTATTGGTGGATGCCATTGAAGAAAAAAGTTACTATTGAATGACTGCTTCAAGCCTTTCCTCAATAATAAAGAAAAAAAATCGTGACATCATGCACTGAACCCACCTTGACACAATCTTCATTATTTTGTATGAAGCATCAAACACTGTTTGTACATTTATGCAATAGTAGCGTTTCCTGTTAACATATAAATGCTCATTTACAGTAAGGAGCCACAATTTTTATGTTTGTGCCATCAATCACACCCACAACACCGGGAAACCCACCAATTTCAATGAATTCAGCTTGCTTTCTTTGAATTTCTCTCTGGATGAGTGGGGACTTCACAAACAGACAAAATATGTTTGGTTCAGTTAGTGCATTCAGTGTCTAAGTTATAGTACGGCTGATAGTAGGCTGAGTGGTTCCAAAATCATCACTGCTACACAGTTGCATTCTTCCAGTCGCTAAATAACGCTAGGTTAGAACCCTATTCCTCCCAGTTCTACTTTGTAATGTTTCCCTCACTAAATCAGTCACTGCCATGATACCTGCACGGTCCACTCGGTATCGCATGATGTGTTCAGAATCACTATAGTCATTAAATATATCTCTCGTTTCCCGATTAATGCGGTGCCGCCGCTGATGTTGTTGGTTCGCCATGATATCAAGTAACAGACGACTATTACGGGACTTAAAAGTGCTCCAGGGCCTTTTAAGTTAACAGAACTATTAAGACCCTTAAAAGTTTTGTGTATGTACTATTAGTGCTTGACAGGAAAATATCAACCTTAGCAACTGCTTGCTAGCACTTAAAAGTTTTGTGTATACCGGCCCAGATGTCTGGGAGGGGAGTTATGTACAGACAAACACACACACACACAGACATTCATACAGAAACTTCCAAATATATATGAGACTAGCAGGAGTTACCCGGCGTTGCTCGGGAAGATGTAAAAATACACTAATAATTTTAAATTTTCCCATAAAATTTTATTTAAGCAGATCGACCGAAACCTTTGGATAAAGTATAAGCCTAAGAAATAATACAATATACTTTTGATTTTCTTTTTTGTATTCTGAAATATCATGATATTTTTTTTTAAATATGCTGCAGATTTTGATACGTGAAGTGGTGTTCTAGGAGACGCCAGTAACCGCTCGTGAAGTTGTAGGTGACGTCATTAACTGCTCTTGGCCTTCTAAGAGGCGCCATTAACCTCCCGTGATATCCTATGAGACGGCATTAACTGCTCATTATGTTCTACGAGACGCAATTAACCGCTAATGATAATCTAGGAGACGCCATTCACTGGTCGTGATGTTCTAGAAGATGCCATTTACCACTTGTAATGTTCCAAGACAAGCCATAAACCGCTCATGATGTTCTAGGAGACGCCAGTAACTGCTCCTAATATTCTAGGAGACGTCATTTACGACTCGTGATGTTCTAGGAGATGCCATTAACCGTTTGAGATGTTCCAATAGACGCCATTAACTGCTTATGATGTTCTAGGAGTCACTATTAACCGCCCAGAATGTTCTAGGAGACGCCAATAACCGCTCGTGATATTCCAGTTGTGTTGTGGACTTGCTAGAGGAAAGGTCACGGCCGATCTAGCTCCCGGGGATTAATTGTCAGTAATGGCTAATGTTAGTTGTGAGCAGGACTGTTCCCCTCTGAGGGCCGAGTTACTGAAGATTAAGTACAAAAACTGGAAATTAAAGGAAGTGATTACAAGGATCAAGGAGGAAGACACGAGACAAAGAACGCCGTGTCTGACGAAGACACAGGCGAATGGAATGTTGTGAGGAGAGGAACGACCAAACTGGTGATGAGAAAAGACACCAAGGAAACGACATCAGCTAAGTGTACTACCTCTTTTAGTCCTTTGATAGACGAATTGGACGATACATAGTCAGGGACAGGGCTGACAAGGAAGGTACATAAACCTTAATTGTTGTTGATTCCTAGGTATGTACCTGGTACCTGGATAGAGCTTTTTGTGCTAAAAATGAAAATAGGATGAGTGTGTTTGCCAGGAGCTAGGGTGTAGGATATACAGTAGTTGACAGGATGGACAAGATCTTGTCTGGTAATGGGAACAAACCCATTATCTGCCTCAGTGCAGGAGTTAATGATATTGGCCGGTGTAGGAGTGAGTAGCTCCTTGATAAGCACAAGACAGCTGTCGCACATATTAGGGTGAAGGGGGCGATCCTTATCATATGTGGTGTCCTGCCTAGAAGGAGAGTTGGCAATGAATGGTTGTCAAGGGCAGTTGTTGTCAACGGCCATTATGACAGATATTGCAAGTCAATATCAATACCATTCATTGAAAACTAGGGCATATTTTACGGTAGAAGGGACCTTTATGCAAGGGATGGGGTTGATTTATCTGGGAATAGAGTGGCAACCCTAGCTGCCTCTCTCGAAAGGGCATGTAATGGCCTCTGTTTTATAAACAGAAGAATTATATAAATGGGCTAATTACACTTGATTTATATACTGATTCATCCCCTGTAACTTTCTACTAGCTATGAGGTGACATGTTCAGTGCACGTGATATGCTGTGCGCACGGGAAGCTGCGTCATATTATGCTGAGTTAAGGCATTAAGTAGCCAGCTCCCTGGCCACCTAAAGCGGGCAGTAGTTTGATATCCTTGACTAGAGGAAGACGTTATTTGAGAGCCATCGTGGATGGTTCCATCTTCCCTCGAGGGAGGACGACGTGCCTATTCCGTTCTCTGTCAATGGATCACTACGCATAGAATTACGACTCAATCCCTCACACAAGAAGGACGTGATTGAACGGTCTATTTACATAGCCTCCGTCCTTCTCTTAATACTCATAGCTACAGTGATTAAGTTACGGTTGATTTACACTCTGGAATTTTATCAACAGCAGTTCCTCAATAAAAGGAGAAATAGACAATTGGGTTTCGCTACTATAACCCAATATAATATAAATGTACCAGCTTGTTAACTTCGACAGAACCTATAGTTAACCGGCTATAACAGGCAGTTCAAAAGATGTCCGAGTCTTTAAACTGCTAGGGGGAAATGTGAGCACGGGGAGACTGCAGTGGGAGAGGGAAACAATATGACAAGTTAAAGAAAAATAGTGTTAGGAATGATGACTAAACTAAATAAGGCAGGGAGTTAAAACCTAAATGCATCAAAAAGAGGGCTCAGATTACGACTAACTTATATGTATACTACGCAAACAGTAGAAGTATGAGAAACAAAATGGATGAAATCAGAGGCTTAGTATGTACCGAAAAATTCGATGTAATAGCATTCACCAAAACATGGAAAAACTTCGACTCATGTACTGTAAGTTACCCGTCGAATACCAAATTACAGGTTTCAAACTATTCCATGCCAATAGGCAGATAAGGAGAGGAGGCGGGGTAGCAATCTATGTCAGTATAATATGAAATGTAAAATAAATAAGGAAATAAAAACTGAACTGAATACAGAAACAATTTGGATGGAATTAACCAATGGTAGGGAAAATTTAATCATAGGAGTAATATATAGACCTCTTAATCTTGATAAGGTTAATGAGCGACTTATTTAGGATGAAATGGACAGGGCTTCCAGACAAAGCAAAGTCTGTATAGTAAGCGACTTTAACTTTAGTCAAATAGACTGGACCCACTTTATGGGTAACTCAGAATCAGATGATTTTCTTGAAACAGTTCAGGATTGTTTCCTAAGTCAACATATAGCCGAACCCACCCGGGGTAATAATATAATTGATTTAGTTCTGTCAAACAGAGAAAACCTCATTAGTAATGTTAAGGTAAGGAACGTACTCGCAAAGAGCGATCACAAACAAGTAAGATTCAAAGTTGAACTTAATGTTATTCATAAGAACATAAGAAACTAAGAATGGAGGAAACTGCAGCGGGCCTATTGGCCCATACTGGGCAGTCCCATTTACACCCAACCCCTATTGCTGATATATCTATCCAACCTATGTTTGAAACTATCCAGCGAATTCGAGTTAATGATGATATTTGGTAACTAGTTCCACTCATCCACTACTCTATTTCCAAACCAATGTTTACCTATTTCGCGCCTAAATCTATATTTGTCTAATTTAAAACCATTGTTACGAGTTCGCTCCTGGTTGGATAGTTTGAGTACCTTTGTAATGTCTTCTTTGCTCAGCCCTGACTTCCATTTATACACCTCGATCATATCGCCCTTCATTCTATGTCACTCGAGGGAGTGCAAATTAAGAAGCTCTGACCTGTCTCTGTACTCAAGGTTCCTAATGCCCGGGATTAGTCTTGTCATTCTCCTCTGAATTCTTTCCAAGGGTTCTATATCCATCTGTAATACAGTGAACTTGTTTAATCCAAGTGGGGTCTCACAAGAGCAAGATATAGTTTTAAGATGACCTCGCTAGTCTTGTAACTAACACTCCTTTGTATGAACCCAAGTACTCTATTAGCCTTTTTTCGAGCAAATACACATTGCTTACTTGGCTTAAGATTCCTACTTATTATTACTCCTAAATCTTTCTCGCAGTCGGATTTCTCAATAACATCTTTGTTCATCTGGTATCTGGTTTCCCTGTTTACGTCTCCTATACTAAGTATGTTACGAACCCCGCCACCAATTGTCATGATCTACCTACCCAGCATTACGAACCACGCCATCTATTGTCCTGATCTACCTACCCAGCACCACGAGCAACGCCATCTAGGGACGAAACACGAGTATGACTCGTCTTAGTTACCACTCCCGGGTTTCCCTTCTCCATATCCTGGTTGTTGCGTCACCTCCTCAAAGTCTTCTTTGTCAGCTCCAGTTGGAAGGAGAGTTCAGTTCACTCTGGGAAGTGACCACAGGATCACCTATCCTGGAAACCTACGGCACAGTGACTACCTGCCGTCTTCTACAATACTCAGCCTTACTTGTCAGCCATCTCAGCTCCGCACTTAAGTATTTGTTGTCCTATATTGCCTCCCCGCGTCCACTTGCTTCAAAGTTGTTGTATGTTGTATAAATATGTATATACTGTTAATGTTTAGGTTAAGTATGGTTAAGGGTAAATTATAGAAAGCCGAATATTTTGTTAAGGAATTTATGGTACTTTATTGTACACAACAAAAACTCTCATCCTTTGTCTACCCTTTTATAGTCCGATTGTCTTTGTTTTTTTATTGTTGTTGCCTGTTGGGATCTGGGTAGACTTTTAACTATATTCTAAATCCCCAACTCGTAACAAGTACTTTACATTTGTCCACATTGAATCTCATCTGCCATTTTTCAGACCATACGAAAAATTTGTTTAGATCTTCCTGTAGTTTTACGGAGTCATCGTCAGATATAATTACATGCCCTATTTTAGTGTCATCAGCAAATTTACTTATGTTGCTGTCTACGCCGACATCTATGTCGTTTATGTATATAATAAATAATAATGATCCGAATACTGAGCATTGGGGAACTCCACTAGTGACGTTACTCCAGTGGGATTTAGTACCGTTAATGCTCACTCACTGTTTCCTGTCCTATAACCACGCCCTAATCCATTTTAGAATATCTCCTTTAATGACATGAGCCTCCACTTTTCTTATTAGTTCTTCTTGGGACTCAAAAAACAAGCAGGTCCTAGGAAGTGAAATTGGTTACTCAGGAGAAGGGGTAAAACAGGTCCAGGGAAGGGTAAGTTTAAATGTATAATATACAAACAGTAGGAGCGTTAGAAATAAAATAGAGTTGCTGAGAGCGGTTGTATATACCGAGAATGTAGACGTCATAACAATCACCGAAACTTGGATGAATCTGGCGAGCAAAATTTTTTAATCAGAGTACCACATAGAAGGGTACAACCTTTTTCACAAGGACAGGGAAGGTTGGAAGAGGGGAGGGGTCGCACTCTTCGTCAAGGATACATTAAAATGTTGTATTATTAATTCAATAAAGCGTGAAATAGGAACCGAGTCTGTATGGGTAGAAATTACGGAAGGAAGAGAAAAACTGATTATGGGAGTGATTTACAGGCCCCCAAGTCTTGGGAAAGAAGCAGCTCAGCCCATATGGCAGGAAATGAGTAGGGCAGCAAGATATAACAACCTGTGCATTATGGGTGATTTGAACTTCAGAAATATTGACTGGGACAACATTGTAGGTGACTATGAATCTGAAGACTTCCTAGACGCAGTACAGGACAATTTTTTGAAACAACTAATTACGGAACCTACTAGAGGTGACAATATATTAGACCTAGTATTAACAAATAAAGAAAATATTATCAGAGATATCACAGTAGGGGAAGAACTAGGTAACAGTGATCACAGAGAAATCAGGTTCACCCTAAATTGGGAAACGAAAAAAATGACAATATGGTCAGAGTCCCAAACTTTCGGCTGGCGGATTTTCAGGGGTTAAGAAGGTACCTAGGTGAGGTCACGTGGGAACAGTCACGTCAGTCCCCAGTAGGAAGGGGTGAGGTCATAGATGACACAATAATTGATCATGACTATAATATATTCACTAGTATACTACATAAAGCACAAGAATAAAATATACCATACAGAAAAATTAGGTCAAATAAGAATGAGCCAAGGTGGATGACCAGAAAACTTAAACATGACATAGGAATAAAGAAAGGAATTTATAAGAAATTAAAGGGAGGGGAGGAGCAGCTCAGAATTGGGTATAATGAACTATCTAGGAATGTTAAGAAAAATGTAAGGAAAGCAAAGAGAGACTATGAAATCAAAATAGCAAGAGAATCCAAGGCGAATCCCAAGGGATTTTTCCAGGTATATAGAACAAAGGTCAAGGACAAAGTTGGGCCTTTAAAGTCAGGGAGGGGGGAAGTATAAATGGCAGTGAAGAAATAAGCAAAGCATTGAACAGTTACTTATCAGTTTTCACAGAAGAAATTCGCGAGGAAATTCCAGAGGTGGAACTGATATTTAGGGGAAAGAAAGCAAAGAAATTAAAGAATATCACTATCAGAAAAGAGCATATTCTTAGGAGGATAAATAAACTAAAGAAGACAAAATCCCCAAGGCTGAATGAAATTTTCCTTCGAGTCTTGAAAGAGTGTAGGGAACAGATTAGCCGACCCCTCGCAAATTTATTTACAAAATCATTAGACACGGGAGTTGTGCCAGACTTGTGGAAACAGGCAAATGTAGTACCCATGTTCAAAAAGGGAGATAGAGCATCAACATCAAATTATTAGCCAATCAGTTTGACGTCAGTAGTGGGGAAATTTCTTGAATCAATTATAGCAGATAGCATCCGATCACATTTAAAGAAAAGCAAATTAATCTACGACTCTCAAAATGGGTTTACAAAGGGAAAATCTTGTCTAACAAATCTGCTGACGTTTTTTAGGAAAGTCTTCGAGGTTGTAGATAATGACGAAAATTACGATGTTATTTACTTAGACTTTAGCAAAGCATTTGACAAGTACTGCATCAGAGTCTTCTGAGAAAAGTTAAGGCTCATGGTATCGAAGGGAAAGTTTTAAATTGGATAAAATCATGGCTCACCGATAGAACGCAGAGGGTCAGCGTAGATGGTGTTAAATCTGAGTGGGGCTGTGTAACCAGTGGGGTTCCCCAGGGGTCAGTACTAGGCCGACTCTTGTTCATAATCTACATAAACGATCTAGATACTGGGATCAGCAGTGACATAAGCAAGTTTGCAGATGACACCAAAATAGGGCGGCAGATTAATTCAGGGCAGGATGCAAATGCACTATTGGAGGATCTAAATAAACTGCAGAGGTGGTCTGAAAAATGGCAAATTCAAATTCAACACCAGCACGTGCAGCGTACTTAATATTGGAAGATCGAATACTGTCAATGTATACAGCCTTAACAACATCAACCTAGAGAAGTCGACTTGTGAAAGCCCGGACCAACGGCCTAGAAAACAGTGAGTTAATGTTTGAAATAAGGCAAACAGAGTATTGGGTTTTATATCTAGAAGTGTAAGTAATAAGAGTGCAGAGGTCTTATTGCAACTATATCTTGAGCTAGTCAGGCCGCACCTCTATTATGCGGTTCAGTTCTGGTGCCCTTATTGTAGAATGGATATCAATTCACTAGAGTCGGTGCAGCGAAGACTGACGAAAATGATTCCGGGACTTAGAAACCTTCCATGTCAGGATAGGTCAAAGAAACTAAACTTGCATTCCCTAGAAAGACGAAGAGTGCGGGGAGATATGATAGAAGTATTTAAGTGGGTGAAAGGAATCATTGGGGATATAGATAAAGTTCTTATAATATCCGTGCAGGATAGGACTCAGAGCAACTGTTTAAGTTGGATAAGTTTAGGTTTAGGAGGGAGATAGGAAGGAACTGGTTCACAAATAGGGTGGTGGACGAGTGGAACAAGCTTAGCAACTTTGTAGTAAGTGCTGGAATGCTGGAAAGTTTCAAAAGGAGGCTGGATAGATTCATGGATGATAGAGAGTTGTAGTAACTCTCGACAGGAGCTGCCATGCACAGGCCAACCAGCCTATTGCAGACTCCTTATTTTCTTATGTTCTTATGTTTACTTTGTCTATTTGCTTACTTACATCGTTACTAGTCACTACTATCTCGCTTAATTTATTTTCTTCACTATCTCCGTATAGAGTCGGAGCCTCGGGTATCATGTTTAAATTTTCGGTGGTGAAAACTATTGAAAAATATTTATTCAGATTATAGCTCATTTCTCAGTCGTTATCAGTTAGCTCGCCGGTATCTAACTGTATTGGTCCAATATTTTCTCGTGTTTTAATTTGATACATTTGGTAGAATCTCTTGGGGTTTGCCTTGGCCTCCCTTCCTACCTTCAGTTCATTATTCCTCTTTGCTTTTCTTATTTCAGTCTGAACCCTACCGGCCAATACCCTATAATAATCTCGGAGGTAGACTTCGCCATGATTTATTCTCCTACCTATAGCTCTCCTTTGTCCAATAATATTCTTTAAATAATTATTTATCCATTTAGGGTCATTGTTGTTTGATCTGAGTTTTCTGTATGGTATGTTCTGCCTTTGTGCATTGAGTAACTCATTATTTATATTGTTGTGGAACTCGGCAACCTCAGATCTCGTTATCAGGTCCTCCCTAACCGCAACCGTCAGGTCTCCAGGGAAGGTGAAGTCGCCCTTTGTGGGTACATTGTGTGAGGTCACCTCATGTGAAGGTCATGTAATTCACCCCCAAACTTGATAACTCTTTTCTCAGCTGCCTCTTCAAACTATCAAAGTTTGCCCTTCTGAAATCTGGAACTTTAGTGGAATTTTCCTTGCGGCTGCCTTGAAATTCTAACTGGAATCTAATTTCTTTGTGATCGCTGTTACCAAGTTCGTTCCCTACTCGACATCACTAATGAGGTTTTCTCTGTTTGACAGAACTAAATCGAGTATATTATTACTAGGGCCCGGATAGTTATGCACTAAAAAACCATGATTATAACAACCATGACGATGATTATAACACCCACGACCATGATTATAACAACTACGACCATGATTATAACAACCACGACCATGATTATAACAACCACGACTATAAAAATAACCACGACAATGATTATAACAACCACGACTATGATTATAACAACCACGACCATGATTATAACAACCACGGTCATAATTATAACAACCACGACTATGATTATAACAACCACGACCATGATTATAACAACCACGACTATGATTATAACAACCACGACTATGACTATAACACCCACGACCATGATTATAACACCCACGACTATGATTATAACAACCACGACTATGATTATAACAACCACGACCATGATTATAACAACCACGGTCATAATTATAACAACCACGACTATGATTATAACAACCGACCATGATTATAACAACTACGACCATGATTATAACAACCGACCATGATTATAACAACCACGACCCACGACAATGATTATAACAACGACTATGATTATAACAACCACCATGATTATATGAACCACGACCATGATTATAACAACCACGACCATGATTATAACAACCACGACATGATTATAACAACCACGACTATGATTATAACAACCACGACCATGATTATAACAACCACGACTATGATTATAACAACCACGACTATGACTATAACACCCACGACCATGATTATAACACCCACGACTATGATTATAACAACCACGACTATGATTATAACAACCACGACCATGATCATAACAACCACGACCATGATTATAACAACCACGCCCATGATTATAACAACCACGACCACGATTATAACAACCACGTCCATGATTATAACAACCACGACCATGATTATAACAACCACGACCATGTTTATCTAATACACTATAGGAATAGCCGTGTGTCTGTGTGTGTGTGTCTGTTCTGGGCAGCCGAAACGGCACAATTGTTTTTCATTGAACTTGGTGGAAAAATCGCAAAAGAAATCGTAGAGTGGAACAAACCTGGTCCCATATCGAAGGTTTCTTTAGGGAGGCATTAATTAACCATTTTATTTACACTGGAAAACGATGTCGCTGTATGCTGCCAGCCTTCCGGCAACCCGCGAGCCAAGCACGAGCGTTCGAACTTTCACTCTTTGGTAAACTGCACCACGGGACTCGCCACCGGGCACGAAGTGCCCACGATCACTTGTTAATACTAAATTCTTCAACTACTGTAGGTGACCTGAACAGATATTCTAACTAGTAACATTGTACAGTACATTAATGTTGTTATAATAATGGAATACCAGAAATATATTCAGTTCATGACCTGTCTGATAAAATCCAGAATATTAATAAGATAGCCTTGCCATTTTTACTGATCTGAGACTGTACTATAACAAATTTCTAACAACTGGGTGGTTGGTGTAGTATTAGCCTTGGCCTCTGCAGTTACAATGATTTACTGTCTAGAGTCTAGAGTCTAGACTGTACAAGACCTATATCTTTACAAGACTGAGGTGTGTAAGGTCAATAGAGAGTGTAGATGAGATACTCCAGAAGTAAGGCGAGAAAGCCGAGTCCTTACTCAAGCATCAGAAGGTAGAAGGTGACTTGCAGGTGGTGGAGGCCCAGCACCACCTGTCCGTCGTCCTCCTGGAGGAGAAATGCAAAATTGATATAACGACAAAACTAGCCTCAATATATTATGATGAACATGGTTAGCAAATATTCGAAAAGACACACATTACAATGTTTACCAGGTATGAGTTGTGACAATTGCCAAGTGATACAAATATGTTATCATATTGCCACGTAAATGTGAAGGATAGAAGATATAACAAAAAGTGGTAATGTGTTGTTGTGTGAAGGATGAGCGAGAAGACTCAGTGTGTTAGAGGAACAATGTGTGCGATTTTTACTGTACAATATGTTCAAGTTTCCCTTGGGGCGTCACACCACAATTGCATTACTTGATAAATAACGTTATAGTCATTGTCTTGGTTCTTCCCGGCCTCTTCCTCCCGCTGTTGTCTTCTGGTGTTTCTCACGCGGGTGAAGATGACGTCATCCATCCAGAAGGTGATTAGGCCAGCCTCCAGCAACCGTTGAATGGCCAGATCCAAACGACGTAGGAAGGGCGCCCCTTTCCTGTCCGAAATTTTCCAAATATAAACTATTATTGAGTATGGTTTCGCTCAAGTAGTAAATATATTTTGTTGTTTTATAACATATACTGTACTTGTAGTATTCTCTCTCTAAATAAAAAAAAATAAGTTGGGAACAAAGCACCAGCATACAGGAGGTATGTGACACCTACCTTGGTCCCTGTATACAGACAAGGCTCTATTAGGTCAGGTCATTGTGGGAACAGAAAAGTATGAGATCAGGTCAGATGTGACATCACAAATGGTCAGTGTGTATGTCGAAGCCGAAGCCGGTGCCGAAGCCAAAGCCAACCCCCTAAAAGAAAACTGGCTTCCAGAAGCCGTAGCTGAAGTTGGCTTCAGCCCCATGTTGGGTGTACAGTACTCGACTTCATATCACGGTGACTCGTCAGTTTTCGTAGAGGACGTCAGTTATATTGAACATTTATTTATCTACAGCTGATGACTTGTTTTTCCTGCTATCTCTGTCAGGTGACATGTTGAGGCTATGATGCCCCATCCTGATCGCTTGTTTCGTTAAAATCATCCAGTCTTACACGTCTTCCTTCTACTGTTGTTTCACCATTATTTACCTGATCCTCTCTGTGTGATATATGTTAATCTCGTTTATTTTTTCCCCATGAAAAGCAATAGTTTTCATCGTTCCACCGAGATACACTCTCCTGTCCAACCCTGAGCGCTCAACAATATTTTCTCACTGTAATGTTGTTTTCTCTGATAACCCCCCCCCCCCCAATAAGTTAAGTGGCTGGTAACCTTGAAACAACTTGCGTTTTTTGTTTAGCTGCTCCGCTCTAAAACACAAAGTCTGCTAAATATAGTATTCATATAATATAAAAGGTGTCTTTTACTTTAAGAATGATATCAAATATAATAATAATAATAATAATAATAATAATAATAATAATAATAATAATAATGATAATAATAATAATAATGATAATAATAATAATAATGATAATAATAATAATAATAATAATAATAATAATAATAATAATAATAATAATAATAATAATAATGCACACATCCATAATCACAGCGCACCTCCCCACCTCCGTCACATCACAAGCTCAGTAATACCAAAACCCTTTTTTGTGCTAGAACAGTATTACATAATTACCTTATTGCAATAAATTAGAAAATCCGGTATGTTTGGACCAAATACAGTATCCATACGAAACGAAAAACTAGGTAGTGATTTCACATTTGATAGCAATTGGCTCAGCCAATGTCCGTAGTCAGGTCATAGGGTAAGATAACCCAACCTTCTCACCTGGTTACAAATCTTCTTAATCACAAAATTATCCAGTTTGTACATACCATTACTCAATTTCATGTTGACAGATTCGGGACTGGATTGTATAATGTTCCTACTGACAATTGAATTACAAGGTAATATTGAGGAGGCATTATCCCAGTCAATGCAATGCTTATTATCTCTCATATGAATGAACAGAGCATTGGATTCGTGGGCTGTCCTACCACTATATTTATGCTGTTTAAGTCTAGTTATAAGATCTTTACCCGTCTGGCCTAAGTAGAACATATTACATTCCTTGCAAGGAACCTTGTAAATGCAGCCGCCTGCATTGTTGGGGGAGTTCTTAATTTACATTTGTTTTACAGTGCATGAGTTTTTAAATGCCACATTAACGTTTCAGGTTTTCATTTCTATAGGAAATTGAGAGAAATTTTTGTTAAATGGTAATACAGTACTAAGAGATTCTTATTGTCATGGGTGGGCTTAAGATCGGTTCTATAAAAAGATTTCTTGGTAATGTTAAGGCAATTGTCTATAAAAGACCTAGGGTACTTAAGGTTCAAGCCAATATTATAGATATATTTATACTCCTCATCAATGAATTCCGGACTGCATATTCTTAAAGCACGTAAAAACATTGAAGAAAATACTGACTGTTTGTTCTATTATGGTGGGCAGAATAATAATGAATGTATGAACACACATTAGTAGGTTTCCTGTAAATCTGAACTTAAAGGTGTTACCTATTCTGTGGATCAGACAGTCGAGGAATGGTAATTTGCAGTCATTCTCTAATTCCACAGTGAATTTGATTGAGGGGGCTACGTTGTTAAGTTGTGGTAGAAAAGCTTTTAGGTCATCATTACATGGTCAAAGACATATTACATCATCTACATGTCTAAACCAGACTGCTGAAGGTGATAAAATATTACTTAATAGATTCTTCTCAAAGATATCCATATATAAGTTGCTTAATACTGACGAAAGCAGATTACCCATTGCCATTGAGTTCGATGAAGTCATCTTTCGAGACGAGCAATGAAATATTATCCAGGGAATCTGTGAGGAACTCCAGTAAATCATCAACTGGGACCTTTGTAAAGAGTGATATTACATCAAAACTGACCAGTTTAAAATCATAATTAATGTGTAAGTTATTGAGTTTATCAACCAGATTCATAATATTCTTAATATTAGAGTTAGAAATTTGCCAACTAGGGGATTTAGTAAAGAAACTAACCATTTAGATAACTTATAAGTGATTGACCCAACTGAGCTAATGATGGGTCTTGCTGGGTTATTAGGCTTGTGAGTCTTAATTAGACCGTACATGTATGGCATTGGATGGGACGTTGAAGTAAAATGTTTAATGAGATTATCTCTACCTCTCACTAGAGACTTAAGTTTTTTGTTAAACTGTGTGTTAACTGTGTTGAGAGGATTATTTATGAGCTTAGAATATGTTGCTACAACAAATAAAAGGTCATTCATTTTATAAAAATAATCATCTTTGTTTAAAATAACTAATGTGTTGGCTTTATCTGCTTCTCTACAAGCTGTCCTGACTGTCTCCTTTCGTTACTGAGTACTCCTCTTCGATGATCACGGCCCACAAATTGAAAATACGTTTGAAGTTTCTACTGACATGCCTTAGTGAAAAAGTCATGCCAAAATCAATCCTCCCACAACGTGTCCTGCAGATGTCTGATCGCCCCTTTGATGATTTCCAAGAAATCATCCTAAATAAACACTTTGAAATAAAGAATTTTAGGTGGATGAAGCTTTCCGTATTGAAAGACAGAAAAAGCATGCCTTTAATATGACCATACCGAGTGATTGGAAAAAGTTCATGTTGGATTACTGTTTCGATAACCTGAGATGTGAACGTTCTGATCTTCAAGCTAAGCTAGACCACAAATTGGCACTCCTTATTAGAAATAGTGATTGGACTAAGGATGCCAATCACAACTATGTAGTGAATCTCTCCTCTAAACAACTAGACAATGGTACCTTGTGTGCCCTCGGTTATGGTTTAAGATTTGATGGCTCTACCAAGAGAGTAGACAGTGTTGATATAGCCAGAGCATTTGGCAATTTAGAGAAATTCAGTAATTTGACAAATGAAGAAGTGAACATGTGTAAAGGTATTGTGTGTGCATCTATATCTAAGCCTTGTGTTCCAAATTGTCCAGAAAGATTCGCCAAAGCAATCCAAGCCCTTAAGAAAAATAAGGATCCACATGTTACTAAAGCAGATAAAGCCAACACAGTAGTAATATCACTACAATATACTATACATCGAAACCTCAACGTCACTTTGACACTTGTCACGAGGGTGGCGTTGATAAAGCTACAACACAAGCAAAGGTCGGCGTACACATTCTTGTCTGCCTGATGTAAGATACATCAACGCTAATATCCTTTTCTTTCGAGAGTGCTTTTATTATTAGCTCAAAAATCAGTTTGTTCAATAATGTTATATAGCAAACACCTAACTTGAACAATTGTATGTTATATCATATATGACCACATTAACTGTTATGTTTAAACAAATTTATGTTAAAGATGCATATCACGGTGATGCCTCTGACCCTCACCAAGTCTTAGGTGCGGTTCACTAGAGGTGAGCTGAAGCAACAAAAAGTGTTAGTAAGATGTCTCAAGAATAATACCAAACATTGAAACAAAAAGGGACAACAATCACAGTACGATAAGTGTTACTCAAGTACCTGTATATATTTACGGGCAGCCGGGCACCCTGGCAATTGAGCAATGAGAGATCAGTGCATACTGTACTGTACGCTGAGGTGAGACATAGGTTTAGTATTTTATTTGTTTCTTAATTCGTCGTCTTTTGTTTTCTGCGTCGGTTCTAATGGGATGAAAGGTGGGAATAAAGACTGCCAAAAATATTCCCTGCGACAAAGAAGTATAATTAAATCTGACAATGTCGTTGGCATATGTGAAAGCCAAGGTAGTTTTCAGTATATTTTTGTACAAAACAAATTTGCCAGATCTTTAGTTAGTGGCAAACTGAACAGTGTTCATCTTAAGCAGCAGAAGGTAAACAACACATTATTTGGTGAGAGCGATCATGAGTGCTGTATACTTTTACTGTCAAGAAAGTGAATCCCCAATTTACTTTGGTCATGGTTCGCTTCATAATGACACCACCTTACCTAACTTCATGGATCATCTACTGAGGTCATAGGATAGATAGAAGCACATTTACAGGACAAAAGCAAGTTTTATTGTTCACCCAACTCTGCTTCCACAGTTAAAACCACTTAAAACTCAAATTAATAACAAACCAGATGCCCAATCCGTGGCTAGGAGTACGACAATGCCATTGAGGCATCAAGTGACACATCCAGCCTGTTCTGGCTCTTTATTTCACGTGTAGAAAGCAGGAAAAATTGAACTTGCACAAGTATATCATTGACAACGGACGAGTTGACGGTTCTGGGTAAACACAAGAAATACCCTCTGCCACGTTCGTAGAGTGATACGGTATATATAATTTGTAATAAAAGTTTACAGTCCTGCTATAATAGTCGAGATAAGTTAATTTCTCTAGAAACAGGGCCCTCATTTGCCATGACGTCATCATCTTCCCTGCAGACGACGTTCTCCAGCAAACTCAGTCGGTGGTAGTAGAAAAGATGGCTTCTTCCGACCCCAAATGCCACGTTCAGGTAAGTTTTAAGGGTGTTTTTTTATGGTCTAAGTCACGTACATTTCGTAAGTGAAGAAATGTGCCGTGAAGAGCCGCTTCAAACATAGGTTGGATGAATATATGAGCTATAGGGGTTGGGTGTAACTAGAACTGCCCAGTATGGACCAATAGGCCCGCTGCAGTTTCCTCCATTCTTATGTTCTTATGGACATAAAAAACTCTTTTTTTTTCAGTGCATTTACAGAGTAAATCAGTACTAGATGGAGATACGAGTCAATTTAGAAGTAATGACATTGTCTGGACTTTGTTTTGAGAATGCCTAATGCGAGATAAGCATGACAACATAGTGCTGTTATTGTTTTGATGATTCACTAATGAACTACTAGGATATATCATCATTTATATTAATTGGTGGGTAAGATTGTACTTTAACTTCCATTAGTATTTGGATGCTTAGATTCGAGATAGGCTATATTGGGAAATTTTAAGTTTTGGTCATCCTTGTACTTGGACATGCAGACTATGATTTTCTGATGGTTTGCGATGTGTTATGAACGATTTAGACCTTCATTTCTATCGGAAATCACTAGTTTTGAGTTCTCCCCCCCCCCCCTTTACCGGTGTATGTTAAGCTAATCTTATAACTTATAATATAATTTATCATATCTTAACCTAAACTAACCTAACCTAACCTGTGACCTGTATTTTCTTATACTATCGAAAAATGTTTTGCGACAGAAATCCCGTAGAGAGATGACAAGTGATCGTGGGCACTTCGTGCCCCGTGGCGAATCCGGTGGTACAGTTTACCAAAGCGTGAAAGTTCGAACGCTCGTGCTTGGCTAGCGCGCAAGCGCCGGAAGGCTGGCTGGCCTACAGCGACATCGTTATCCAGCGTAAATAAAATGGTTAATTAATGCCTTCCTAAAGAAACCTTCGACATGCGATTTTTCCACCAAGTTTGATGAAAAACGATTGTGCCGTTTCGGCTGCCCAGATCAGACACACACACACACACACACACACACACACGGCTATTCCTATAGTATATGAGATAAACATGGTCGTGGTTGTTATAATCATGGTCGCTTTCGTGCAACGCCTCGAAGCAGCCAAGTGGAGGTGTCAGGAACCAACTGCCGTGTGTCACATAGGCCTATGAAAATTAAATGCACTTTGTCTAATTAATGTGTACACTGTTGACGAAGTTAAAAGCCAGCTATAAAATTAACAAAAGTTATCTTGGATAGTTTTCCATTTCAAAGTATGTTACGTGTGTCCTTAGGAAATAATCAAAATATGAAAGTGAATGGCGTCATGCGGTCACGAATTAATAACATGATTACCGGAAAACCGTAGAGGACGTTCGTATCCGGAATTAACTAACGTAAATAAATATTACAATAGTGATAGTCTTTCCCTAAAAGGAAATAGAGGATAATCAGGCATAATTTAAGCTTTAAAAATTAAGTAGTCCTTTAGAGAGGCAGGTGTGCCTGGAAGAATGCGCTGGTCACTCTTAGCTTTTCACTTGGAGAAAGCAGACAGGTCGTGCCTCGCTCGTCGACAGAAAACGTCCACGTGGCTTCAAAATCTTGTAGGTGCTTTCAACTGTGGTCACAAGTAAGTCCAGTTCGATTGCAGTCATTGTTTAGATAGGGCGGGGAAGAATTTAGCAGTAGTTAATAAAACTCCAATTTCAGGAGTGAAGGAACCACTCGAACGGAAGTGCTGTTAGCATAGTGATTGAAGCGGAGGGGACTGATGATAGGCCCGACATGGTCGACCTGGTTTTCACCCGGATCTCCCAGGATAGACAGATGCGTGCAACACGCGCATGTGTAAACCCCGCTGGGACTGGCACCAAGACGACACTACACATCACCACAGCTAAGGGAATTTACTAGAAGGAGGGAAAACTAGATCTCTATTCTAGCTGAAGCAAGGTACACCTAGTTGTATGGTGATCTGACCTAAGTGGGCAGGATTAACACTGTTGCTCTCCCCCTCCTATAAAGTAACTGGGAGAGAGAGTTTGCCCTGGGTGCAGGATGAGTGGAATGAAAGGTTGAGCTCTGGGAGACAGAAATTCCCACGGTGCTACTGAGTATTGTCTGCCCACCGAGTATCGGTGCTGACTCTTCTACTAGGTACCTTCATCTCTTCAACTATGGGTGTATGTTTTTTGTCTAACCAAGTCCTGGTGTAAGGTCGACGACCCTGATGGTTGATCTTACATTCTGGACGTGGGAGTGCCTTTTAAGGGGTTGTTTGGTGCTATGCGTGTAGTACAACTTGGCGATGATGGTGTATTTCTGGGCCAGTGTTGTTGAGCACGGTTACGGTTATGGTGGAGATAGCACACATGACTCATGAACCCAGAAGTAAAGTAATAAGAATAAGTGGATGAGCCGCCCCCTGACGAGCCATGAGTGATTTTCTCGGTTACCACACATATTTTTGTGTTTCATGTATGTGCATGATGATTTGGGTTATTAGTTAAAATCTTTGGTTTTTGTGCAGTATAGCAAATTAAGAACTAATATTCTCTAGTAATTAATATTATTTCGTGGGGTTTGTCCAGACAACTATGCTATGTTATGTGTCCCGAGGAGCTGCTGAGATATGGATCCGTCGGGTTGTGTTCTAATGGGAATGTCAGTGGGTTAAAAATCAGGGAAGCGAGACTCTTGACCTCAACAACTCCTGAGCTGGTGTGAGCTCACATTGGGACCCGATTTAGATTTTTCTATGCTGATGGTAGGAGTGTCTAATAGTGAAAGATGTGTTGAGAAATTAATCCAAATGAATTATTGTGCTATTAATCGTGGCATCTAGCGATGTAGGATATGTTGAGGAATTAATCCAAATGAATTTTTATGTCTTGTGCAATTAATATCTTTTTTATTGCTATTGAGTAATACAAGTGTCATATCATTACCAGTGCGTCTCTTTAACCCCAATCTCAGGAACACCAGTCTAGGTCACGGTAAACACTTTATTAATTTTGTTTGTGCTGGTTAGGTATTCTGAGGGGTCCTTCCACTGCATTGCCATCCATTTAAATAAACCCCAATAGGAATTCCGACCGGTTTCACACACACACACACACACACAGACACACACATATATATATGCAAGTAAATCACTGTAGTTGTGCGTGATCCAGGTATGTGCTGATAACCACAAGGAAAGAAGAAACCTCACCCCTGAAGATGTGAATTACACGAAAGAGCTTGGGAACTTCGTGTTTTCTTCTTTCCTTGTGGTTATCAGCATATATATATATATATATATATATATATATATATATATATATATATATATATATATATATATATATATATATATATATATATGTAACCGGTCGGAATTTACTGGACTTTAATTTCTCACTTGACTTGGGTTTTATTAAAGATTATTAGATGGTATTGGCAGTGGAAGCGCCCCTTAGTGAGAAATCCCGAACCAGCACAAGAGCACTTAACTTTACTAAACAAAACGAATTGTCCGTGACACGTGGAAGGATAGCGTCTGTGACTGGGATGAATGAGACACATTGTAAAATTTACACTTATATTCCCTCCAACACTACGAACACAATCAAATAATGGTACACCAATATGTGCACTTCTTAACCTGAACTTAAATTACTACTCTGGGGAATAAAAGTTATACAAGATGTTGAAATTATTAGAAACTCACGCAATGCCTCATTAGAGGATAATAAGTTTCAAGTATTAAGAAATGTTGCTTGCACACATGAACCAGGCCTTTAGGGCTTTCAACAAAATATCAATCACTGAGAAAATGGTATTAAAAAAAATAAAAAATTAATAACTCTACAATGAATAGGCCTTAAGGGCACTCACAAAAATTATATCCAGCACTGAGAAAATGGTATAAAAATCAGAGCTTATTAACTCCACCCTGAATAGGCCTTCAGGGCACTCAACAAAATTATATTACCCCAACAGATACACACCTCCTAACCTAACTTAAACACTACTCTGGGGAACAAAGGTTATACCGGAGATTGAGATTATAAAGAAATATTAAATGCCCACAGCATACATTAGTAACTGAAAAAATAGTATTAACTACACACAAAAATATTGTCACTATTATTAAGAAGTTACCGAGTCCACCAATACCGGTGAACCATGCTTCCTAACCTAACACACACACAGATTCCACCTGCACTCCGTAGTCCTTTAAGGCACAACCAACCGGCACCCTTAGTTTAAGGCCCAAATCAGCCTTTCAACACCTTGGAAAGTGTACCTCTAAACTCCACTGACTCTTGGCCCCAGTGTGCGGCCCTGTATCACTCAGCTGGCTTCACTTTACCCCCAGTACATCCATGAAGCAGAAGGGAGTGAGCCAATCAGACCTTGTACAGTTGAGAGAAGCTTTAGCTTCCCGTTAGTAAAAGGTTTTCACTAAGCTGCTTGAAGATATGTGGTATTGTGAGCCGAGGTAGAGGAGAGTTGATGACCCCAAACGATCGTCACGTCGTTAGTTGGGCACCTAGACAGCTGGGTTCACTCCAACTCTCACCATACTCAACAGGTGGCTCAAACCAAGGTCATTGGATGTTCATACAGCTGGCTTCACCACTCGTGTCTCATCCCGCCAGTGGACGTTATCATACCGCGTGGGGTCTACAGAACCCTGAAAAACCCTGGCTGTTAGCTATTGTCTCACATCACCGTTTGTTCCTACCGCCCTATCAAGCTTTGTATGAGATTGAATAAAACTTAATTGTTAATACTGATGTTAAATAAACGAAGGAACCAGGTCACGCGATCCGTCTCTCCTGGGTACAGCACAGAGGTGGTCCTTGACCTCTCTCACAGCTCCCCGGCCACCTTGCTCCCTGGTTCACGCTTTCCAGGAGTGACTTATTTATCAGACGATTAAACTTAAATAGGAGGTAAGCAACATTTTCAGACTGGGAAACGATCTATAATTATTTTCAATTTAATAACTGCTATTTAATTTTATGATTCGCGTCCCTATTAACTCGGTAAATTACATTTAATATCGTATAGGCCTAGTTCCACAACCTCTCGCTACATGCGGGGAGAGCGGACTTCCCTCTGTTACGAACCACGCCATCAATTGTCATGATCTACCTACCCAGCACTATGAACCACGCCATCTATTGTCCTGATCTACCTACCCAGCACCACGAACAACGCCATCTAGGGACGAAACCCGAGTATGACTAGTCTTAGTTACCACTCTGGGGTTTCCCTTCTCCATATCCTGGTTGTTGCGTCACCTCCTCCAAGTCTTCCTCATCAGATCCAGATCAAGGAAAGTTCAGTTCACTCTGAGAAGTGACCACAGGATCACCTATCCTGGAACCTACGGCACAGTGACTACCTACTGTCTTCTACAATACTCAGCCTTACTCGTCAGCCATCTCAGCTCCGCACTTAAGTATTTGTAATCATATATTGCCTCCCCAACCTCCACCTTGCTTCAAATTATTGTATGTTGTATAAATATGTATATACTGTTAATGTTTAGGTTAAGTATGGTTAAGGGTAAATTATAGAAAGCTGAATATTTTGTTAAGGAATTTATGGTACTTTATTATACACAACAAAAACTCGCATCCTTTGTCTACCCTTTTATAGTCCGATTGTCTTTGTTTTTTTTGTTGTTGCCTGTTGGGATCTGGGTAGACTTTTAACTATATTCTAAATCCCCAATTCGTAACACCTCAGACGACCTTGAACTCAGCATCGCGAATGGCGCGGCGTTTGAAATTACACTGAAATTTCTGAATATTACAATCGACCCCCCTAAAAAAAAGACAGCACTGTCCTCATGTGCTGAGAAAAACATGCATACAACCCCCCTAAAAATTTTTCTAAGAAAGTGCATCTCACCCCTTTAACGTGCTAAACGCAGCATTCCTGTCTTCTCTTCTCCCCTTCTCTCTCCCGCTAACACACATATATATATATATATATATATATATATATATATATATATATATATATATATATATATATATATATATATACCATATATATATATATATATATATATATATATATATATATATATACTATATAAATATATATATATATATATATATATATATATATATATATGTATATATATATATATACAAAAACAACAAAAAAACAATACATACATACACATATACATAATACATAATAATATTAATAACATACATATATATTATTATATACATACATACATACATATACATATTACACTCATATATTATATTACATATATATATACAAATAATACATAATACATAATATAATACAACATATACATATAATTACATATTACATATTATTACATATATATACTATTATTCATACACAATATTATTATTATTAATATTACATATTATATTACATGTACACTCTATATATACACATACATATTATATATATATATATATATATATATAATATATACATATATATATATATTATATATATATATATATATATATATATATATATATATATATATATATATATATACTCTATATATATATATATATATATATATATATATATATATATTATACCTATATATATATATATATATAATAAGGGTGTGTCAATCTAAGATATACATATATATATATATTATATATATATATGTATACCTATATATATATATATACATATATATATATATATATACTCTATATATATATATATATATATATATTATATATATACATATTAGTACCTATATATATATATATATATACTAAGGGTGTGTCATAATTTAGGAGGCGAATTTTTTTTTTTAGTTTGAAAAAATCGTGTATTAATGATAAGTTCTATGTGCAGAATCCATGTGATATCTTCAGATTTGAAAAGTTTTCATTTTTGCCAGGTAAATTTTAACTTGAAATCTTATGAAATTCAGTATTCCCACCCTTTTACTCTAACACCACTAATAGCTTATTTAAAGTAAAGTAAATGTATCAGGTTAATTTATTAGGATGAAAAATAGATCAGAATAGTGAAACTAGATCTTATATTTACTTATTAAATTTAATGACTTTCTTTGAAACAAACTCATCAAATACAAAACCGTTTTTACTACTACGAACGCCGTGTTGCTGCACACCATAGAATGGTCTTCTTGCTTGCTTTCTACCATCACCTCCCTGCTGACCACCTGAGCCGGATGCAGCCTCCTCCTCCTCCTGGCCGCACACGTGACTTGCTGGCCTCGTCACACTCTGCTGCAAAATACAACGCTTCCATACTCTGGGTGTGCGAGGCCAGTAGGACATGCATGGGGTCCAGGAAAAAGCTCTGACTTGAACATTGGTGAGGCTGCAGGTAAGAGGGGCTCACTGCTGGCCTGTGCTTATCCATAGATCAGTTATGAGATCAAAGGAGGGCTTGGCACCTAGATTGACTTCAGGAGTCTTCCTGACCTGAAGGAATCGTCACCAACTGATTCGTCAAGCTCCAGATCCTCCCATAAGTCTCATATCCAAGACTTGACTGCCACTCTTCTCTCTCTCTCATCCTACTGCAGAGCATTGTCTGCAGAACTACCTCGGGAGGAGACAGATTTCAGGAAGATCTCCTCACAGTCTGTTCCACAATCTGAAATAACCTTCCTTGGCTGACTCCTCAGGAAGCCAAGCTGGAAGAGAACATGCCTCGTCCTTCGGAACAATGGATTGACTTTGGTGTTGGTCCAATTGGCAAGTAGACACTACGATGAATTGGACAAGTCTCAGGTTGTAGCTGGTTCCCTTTCAGTTTATGATGTTTTACCCAAATTCTGCAGAACCTGAGAGCCGTTGTGAGCCACCTGAGAATGAGACTGACCCCATCTGCAGTAAGCAAGCAAGTCTATCAGATGCACCCCAGTTTTGATGGCACTGCAAATCATGTGTAACCATAGTACTGGTCAGTACTCAGGTCGTCAATGACAGTATGTGCAAGCTCAACAGTGGAGGGCCAACTGTGATTTTTTTTTTCAAAGCTCGGATTTATTTCTAACTCAGTGGCAGAGTCCAGCATCTTGCCAGGAGTGAATTGCACCATTCTGTTGTTTGAAAGAGTCTGCCATCCAGCCCTGATCAGATGTCTGAGTGGCAACTCTGTTGGTGTGGAGGTCACAAACAATCCAGACCAGCTTCCTCCCAATCTCTTCTCGCCTATCCACTCGTGAAGACCCCTTGCCACCTCCTGTGTTCGTGTGTGTTGGCATCCCTCCAATGGCCTGCTGTGGTGGCTCGGTCTGATGTTCCTCTCTGAGCCAGTTCAAATGTTATTTTGCCACTATCTCAGCTGGTTTCCTGATGTCATCTTTCTGGAGTGAAATGCCACAAATACTTCCTCCTGGTCACTGCAGCAGGAGTAGGTTCCTCCCTTCATGGCAGGGAACAACTTGGTCAGAATCTCCAACTTTCAGCACAACACTTAGTACATCCCTTCTCCATCAAAGAACAAACACATGATTCTATTTTTCTATCCCCTTATCAAACTCCTTCGGTTACTACTAAGCCTTGAGCTCTCCTTACTTTGTTAAGATCTAATACCAGGTAGAACATCATCAGGTGTTATCAAACCACCGCCGTCCAGGCAGCTAAGCATTCTGCAGTTTCTCTGAGACCAGTGTGGTGTCGCAAGATGGCCAGAGCTATGCTCGATATCTTTCCCATTTCGGAATCTTATGCCTGAAGGTCGGGGATCATTATTTTCAAGTTAGGGACAGTCACTAGCCCTCCTGGCTAGCACTGGATCAGCCATGGGGAAGTCATTAAACTCTGAATCAGCTTGACTCAATCATCGGCCTTTTTACCTCACCCTGGGCCTTTCTCTGCCCTTTTCTCGGCAACTCTTCTCCTTCTGTCTCTCTGTATAGCCTCCTGTCTCTTGACTCCGGAATATCTTGGCTAGAAATCATGAAAGTTCTATACTGCTGAAGTCTTCTCTCTGTGCTTTGACAAATGCCAGTTCGACTACAGGAATCTTCAGTCACGCTTTGCAAATACAGGAGATGTGGCCGGGATTTACAGTCAGTTTTATCGCATCCAAACCTTGTACAGAGAAACACTCAAGCACTTGCAAGTAATTATGTCAAATAACTGGTCCAGTTGCTTGGCAATGCTGTCCTTAACTGCAAAGTTTTCCTCTCCCAGGAGAGATATTTTTGCCTTTTCCCCAACTGGCGAGCAGTCTCTCACTAATCTTCTTCTGACTTGTTATGACTGGAGGTTTAACTGAGCGTTAGCCAGAGGTACTGTGCCAAGACAGCTTTATCATATCACTGGCAATGTTCGTTTGCGTAAGTTCTTGGTTCTTTTCTACTGATTTGCCTGATTAAACACCGTATCTTCAAAGCACTGTAGGCAACTCCGA
>NW_024742338.1:5390813-5419306 GCF_018991925.1 Homarus americanus
GAACGTCGAAAACTTTCGACCAATATCGCTGCTAGAGGTACCTGCCAAAATCTTCGAAAAAAGAGTCAACAAGCGATTGCGGATGTATCTGGAGGACGAAGACGTGCATAATCCCCGCCAGTTCGGCTTCCGCCAGTACCGAGGCACATCCACCGCCATAGCTCAGGCCTACGAGCAGATCGCCAATGCCATGACTGGCCGCCTACAGCAATATACTGAGGACGTCAGCAAGGCGTTTGACAAAGTTTGGCACGCAGGACTGCAGTATAAGATCATACAACTGGGGCTACCGAAAATCTGACTCCGCCTGCTGTGCAACTTCATTACGGACCGCAGAGCCACAATCAAGATGCAAGAACATTTTGAGAAGAATTCTCACTATCGAGCGGCGTGCCTCAGGCTCTTTGTCTCACCAACCCTTTACACACTCTACACGGCTGACCTGCCACCCCCAATCGTCGGCAGCGAGTACGTCATGTATGCCGACGATGTAACACAGATCGTCACCTGCCCAGGAAGGTCCACAGCAAGGATGGCGCGACTCACTGCTCGGGCAATAGAGATCTCGAGTATGAAAATAAATGGAAAATAAAACAAACAAACGAAATTTGAGGTCATACCCATAGCCAAATCTGCCGGCCCCATTGATGATCGACGACGAAGAGATTGAGTACTCTAAACAAGGCAGGTTGCTCGGCCTCATCATTTCGGACGGGCATCATTCCACGTGAAGGACAGACTAATAAAGCCAAAGTCGCCGCAGCCAAATTAAAACGTTTTAAACTGATGCCTGAGAAGATACAAGTTCACCTGTACAAGGCACTGGTGAGGCCTGTGTGGAGTACCCATCTATACCACCCGTCACACTCGGGAAGACTAGACTACAACAACTACAGAGCTTCCAAACAAGTGTTTGAGGTCAGCCAGGCCAAGCGCCACCCTACCAGGAGACAGTGGAAACCATCCACCTAAGAAATAAAACAGAGGCCCTCAACTTCAGGTTCCATCGCCTAGGGAAGAAGGTTTGGGACAAGCTCCTGGACGACCTCACAGCCCAGACCACCTACGCGGGAAGACATCAACGGAGGGAGACCCCACGCCTGGTGGCCCCGGAGTCTGCCCGCACTACAACAACCCAACCCGCGATCCATCTATGTCCGCCACAGTGATCCACCTTAGATTAAAACTTAGATGATATAAATTCACATTTAACAAGTCACAATCATGAGTCCATAACGTAATACAGTATAAGATGTTAATAAACTTGTAATTGTAAAATCAATCTAGTCATTGTCTACTAAAATAACCATTGTGCAACCTCATTCTAAATCCTAGGTTAGCTTAGTTAGCCAACAAACTCTGTAATATGTAAAACAAGGGTGTCGTCCCCTCTGTTTAACCCATTAAACTTCTTTTCCAACCTTTCCCCCACGACTATATGTTGTGACTCTCCATCCTCATGTCTGGCTGTGCCTTGAGCCCCAGCATGCCTTCCACCCTTCCCACCTTAACCTAAAAAAAAAAAAAAAAAAAAGTGGGTGTGAAATATAACAGAGTCTAGGACTGCTTTTAGTGTCTTTGTGGGTTGGTCGGTAGCGTTCCCTAGTCCCACCCAGTAGGTCAAGGGTTCGAGTCCTGGCTGGTGAGGTCGTTGATTATATGTTCAAAAGTCCGCATGTTATATGGACTAAAAATGAAGTATATATATGGTACCTCGTGTTTCATACCAGCTGGATTCGGTAAAATGCTACTGACACCACATACTCGGCACGGGCAGTTCCCAATGAGGTTCACGGCGCCATCAGCTCGAAGAACAGGCTTTGTGTGAAATATAACAGAGTCTAGGACTGCTTTTAGTGTCCCTGTGGGTTGATCGGTAGCATTCCCTAGTCCCACCCAGTAGGTCAATGGTTCGTGTCCTGGCTGGTGAGGTCGATGATTTTATGTTCAAAAGTCCGCATGTTATATGGACTAAAAAAGAAGTATATATATATATATATATATATATATATATATATATATATATATATATATATATATATATATATATATATATATATATATATATATTCAGAAATTTCAAATGCCCCGCCATTAGCGATACTGAGCGTTCAAGGTCGTCTGAGGGAAGAGAGCGCTCCCTGCACATAGCGAGAGTTTGGGGAACTAGGCCTAAGTGATATTAAATGTAATTTGCCGAATTAATAATGATGCGATTCATGAAGTTAAGGGACTATTATTGAATTTGAAATTATTATAGATCGTTTATCAGTCTGAATAATGTTACGGGTGTCCCAAGGAGTTATTAGTTAGGCGGAAAATATGTCACGTAGGCCTAAGCTGACGCCTTGAGAGGACGCGACGCTGGCTCTCCCTCAGTCACGGGGAGCAGTCAGGCATACAAGATGTCCCTGCGCGTCCGTCACAGGAATAGTCACGTGGCCTAGTCACCTGTGTTGCACTATTGCAGTATAACAAGTAAGTCTCATTCGATCTCAGACAGGGTTAGATAGGGCAGTGGTAAAGTAAACTAGAGCTAACAGTGAGTTCATTTCAGGGTTTCCGTCAGAACCCACTTGACCGGAGTTGACCGGAGTTGACTGCGAGAGATTGACTGCCGTTTGAGACTGCCGTTGATGATTGAGGGTGGCGATTGTCGCCATTGGACCGATCAGTGTAGGCCTGTCTCTGTTTAGCGGGGTAGCAAAGGATCTCTTGAGTGAACGAGTGCTCCCGACAACTAAAACGACACGGGACCAGCATCAGCAGTGGGTGATCAGTTCTTACCACTCGGGTGCACAACACCACGTGTCCTCGGTCAGCTAGAAGTGTTACCTACTGGCCATAGACACCTGCTGGCGTTCTCTCTTCCTGCCCATGGACGCACTGGGAGTACACTGAGGCTATCTGAGTAAATTAATGGTCACACACTGAGACCATGAGTCTAGGACTCTAGGAGATACCTAGAGGAACATTTTATCTCCCTTATTACGGGTGTAGTTAATACCATTTCTCAGTTACTGATATTATCTTGACGTGTGTAGTTTAATATTTCTTAAATAATTTTGATAGTAGTGTTTTTTGAATGTTTGTGTCATTAAGTGGAACCAGAGTGATACTGTGATTTGATTCTTTTAATGCATCAAATTTTTCTCCATAATTCTGATCTCAGGTATAACCTTTGTTCCCCAGAGTAGTGTTTAAGTTAGGTTAGGAAGAGTGCATCTGCTGGGGTGATATAATTTTGTTGAGTGCCCTTAAGGCCTATTCATTGTAGAGTATTTAATTTCTTATTTTTATTCCATTTCCTAAGTGACTGATATTATGTTGTTGAAAGCCCTTAAGGCCTATTCATTGTAGAGTATTTAATTTCTTATTCTTTATTACCATTTCCTCAGTGACTGATATTATTTTGTTGAGTGCCCTTTAGGCCTATTCATGGTGGAATTAATAATTTCTTATTTTTATACCACCTCCGCAGTGGGGGACATTATTCTGTGAAAGCCCTTAAGGCCTGTTTCATGTGTGCAATCAACATTTCTTAATACTTCAAATTTATTGCTGCCTGAGTTTCTAATAATTTCTATATCATGTATAACTTTTATTCCCCAGAGTAGTGTTTTAAGTTCAAGTTAAGAGGTGCGCACATTGGTGTACCATTATTTGATTGTGTTTGTGGTGTTGGAGGGAATTTTACAGTGTGTCTCATTCATCCCAGTAACAGACGCTATCCTTCCACGGGTCACGGACAATTCATTTTGTTTAGTAGATTTAAGTGTTCTTGTGCTGGTTCGGGATTTTTCTCAAAGGGGCGCTTCCATTGCCATTACCATCTATTAATCTTTAATAAACCCCAAGTCCAGTAAATTCCGACCGGTTACATATATATATATATATATATATATATATATATATATATATATATATATATATATATATATATATATATATATATATATATATATATATATATATTCAGAAATTTTAACATGATTTTAGTGAGGTTTGAACAAAAATGACAGATCTGTCGAACAGGGAAACATAAGTAAGCCAGACTGAAACACTCATGTCTCGTGGCGAGTTAAAACAAAGCCTCCAAGCAATGCCCTCAGTCAGGGGGTGGAAGCATTTGAGCTGGGCCTATAGAAATTTAAATGCACTTTATCGAATTAATGTAGACACGATTCATGAAGTTAAGGGACAATTATAAAATTTAAAGCTATTGTGGATAGTTTCCCAATTCAAAATATGTTACGTGTGTCCCTAGGAAACTATTAGAAATTCGCGGATCGATGACGTTATGGGGGTGGGGGGGAGGCGAGAACCCTGAGGTATGCAGGCGTTGACCGGGTCTTAGTAAGTCCACGGTCATTAACCCAGACGGACGTCGAAATACGTGCTCCGCCAAGGAAAGCGACCATGTGGCCTCGTCCCTTCACGCTATGGGACCATGTGGCCTCGTCCCTTCACGCGCGTTCATCGGTGTTGCAAGTAAGTCCTTATTCGATCTCAGGCAGTGTTTAGATAGGTGCGGAGAAGAATTTAACAGTAGTTAACAAAGTACTCCTTTTGCAGGGTCACGAGACCCCACTTGGTCGGTGGTTGATGGTTGGTGGTGATGGTGGTTTGGAAGATATAGCTGGCTACTCATGGGGTGGATACCCACCCGGCCGGAGAGCAGACAGGATTCCATATTTACCAAACTACCATGACTGACCGCAGAGCTTGGATATGGTCGATCTGGCTCATCGAATCTCCCCACCTAGGTTCATACAACACCACAAGAATTACCCACACAACTCCTCAGTCAGTCAGTGATAAATCTTACTAAAGGGGAAAGTAGAACCCTTCCCTCAGCTGGGCAGGGATCACCTGGTTGTACTCTGAGCTGGCCTAACTAAGCTGGGTTTAACGGTTGCTCTCTTCCTGTCCATGAAGTACTGGGAGTAAGCCAACTGAGTGCAGAAAACACGAAGTTCCCAAGCGCTTTCGTGTAATTCACATCTTCAGGGGTGAGTACAAACTAAGGAGTAATACTTAACAAGGCTAATATATACAGTAGAATGGTGAGATCAGGTGTATATATACACCTTGTTTTGTACTTCTCCTTAGCCTGTACTCACCCCTGAAGATGTGAATTACACGAAAGCGCTTCGGAACTTCGTGTTTTCTTCTTTCCTTGTGGTTATCATCATATACCTAGATCACGCGCACCTACAGTGATTTACTTGCATATATATATATATATATATATATATATATATATATATATATATATATATATATATATATATATATATATATATATATATATATATATATATATATATATATATATATATATATATATATATATATATATATATATATATATATATACTGTATATTAACACATCTGAGCTTCAGCGTGTCGCAAGATTGGACATCATCTGGGACGTGTACCCGCCAGATAGCTTGAAATGTGATGTTCGCAGAAAGCGAGGAAAGAGAGTTAAAACGACGTGTTGAAGGATCTAGTTCAGTCCCTTGGAATTGACAGGAATTTCTACGCCTCGATGCCAACAAGGCAGAGCTATCTATTCCCTTTGCTAGCACGGACTGCTGTCGGAATGAAACTGATAAGCAAGTCATCACTGCGCACAACGTTGATGTGCTTTGCTCCATCAGTCGAGTTGATGTCTCAGGTCTCGCTCCATGGACGAATGAAGAAGCAGACACAGGCATACAACTACACCTGGAAGATGTTGTGAAGCAAGGCCACAACGAGGTGTTGATTCGCTCGGTGGATGCAGATGTCGTGGTTCTGGCTGTGACAGCCGGCCAGCGTCTCAACATTGGTGAATTTTGGGTTGTCTTCGGGGTTGGGAAGAACTTCAGATACGTTGCTGCACATGAGATATCAAGAGCACTGGGGCCTGATCGGTGTGTTGCCTTGCTGATGTTCCATGCCTTTACAGGATGCGACAAAGTTTCCTACTTTGGAGGTAGAGGCAAGAGGGTTGCATGGGAAACTTGGAATGGCTACGGAGATATCAGTGCAGCATTAAGTGCCTTAGCTGCTAGGCCAAGCCCTTAGTCAATGGAAGAGCACATGGGACAATTGGAGCATTTTCCTCCTATATGATCGCACCAGTGATCAGAAGTGCGTGAACCAAGCCAGGAAGCAACTGTTCACCCAGAAAGGCAGAGCTCTGGATGGTTTGCACTCAACACGGCTGCGCTTATCCAGCACACCAAACGAGCTGCCTACCATCTGGATACTGCGGGTCCCAGATGATGGCTGGAAGGCCAGAGTTTCCTTCACCATGTGAATGGCACTGGATGAAGAAGACAGAGGGAGGCTGGGAAATATGCTGGACAGTACTGCCAGAAGCTACGCAAGCCTGCACTGAGCTTTTGCCGTGTGGCTGTAAGAAGGGATGCAGAGGTAGTTGCAAGTGCATGGAAGTAGCCCTCCCATGCACAGCTTTTTGCCAGTGTGGTGGATCCTGTAGTGACTGAGTTAGTGACTCGAATGAAGTAGGAAATGAAGTATGACAATATATAAAACATTCTGATCAGTGGTATATTACAATAAAAGTTGTTTTATCGCCCATCAAATCAATCTTGTTTATAAAAACATTGAAATCACCTGTATATCAAATGGAGTTAACCTAATAGACTATGGGCGCCTTAGCGGCAAGTGGCCGTCATTTTGGAAAATGGTTTTGCTCTCATGGGTCAAACCTGTGATGTCCCTATGGCTAAAACTCTTTAACTAGGCATACCCTAATTGTGTGCCAAATTTCATGCTTTTATCATCAAAGGCACGATTCATCCACATATCTGCTGCGCTATAATTCGCATCAGTGTGTAACTGCTGCAACTGACTCTCCTCGGGGGAAGGGTATACAAAATTAGAATAACAATACCAACGTATGGATAAACAGCAACATTTATTTGGTAACGTTTCGACAAATCTATTGACATTACCAGACCTTAAACAAAATTAAATACAAGAGTATCGAAACAAATGTGACGAATATAATAAAATAAATAGATCACTGAGCACATTTAGAGAACAAAAATCTTTGAACAACAAACCATTGAGTTATTAATTATTAACTTTACTGCAATTTATTTATACAGAGCAAAACAATAAAATGAACATAAGCTTATATCGGTGAATATGCAAAAATTTGCAAATATTTTACAAAAGGCAAAAACAAAACATATCCGTTAAAAACAAAGTAATCAAGTGGAGAAGTCGTGGGCGCTCAGTACTGGCTGTACTCGGTGGGTGAGGAGCGACTCTACTGTGATTCTTGTCATGTCGCAGGGGAAAGTGGTGATGATGGTGAAATAACTCTGCCTTAATATTTGAAATCTTCATTCCTTGTGATAACTGTTAGGTAGTTTGCTCGCTACACTAACATTACACTGGGCTGCATTTGAAAAAAAATTCATGAGGTGCCGGGTTTCTTAGCTGATTCTTTATGTATTTTGCGTGCTGATTCCAAAAATGCCATTCATTTTGCCCAATCAAGTCAGATTTTTATGCTATGGGAATTAGGAAAAAATCGAAATTCTTAAATATGATGTCAAAATTTTTATGCAAAATATATCATAAGAAATGTAACCACAACACATAGGACCAAAATATGTCAACTACATAGATGCCTTTACAGTTAGACATGCATAAATGGCTGTCGCAGAGAATTTCTTTGGTGGTTGGTGTCTGGGGCGTCCCGTTTCAGACACCAACAGTAGTCGGCGAGCATGTTGATATCCCAGCGACCCTGGTACCGCTCCTCCATTACACGGATATCTTGATGGAAGCGTTCTCCTTGTTCCTCACTCACATCACCACAGTTCTCTGGAAAGTAGTCCAAGTGGGAGCTGAGGAAGTGCATCTTGATGGACATGCATGCACCAAGAACTTTGTAGCTCAGAAGTAGGTCCTCAACAACTCGTCCATACTCTGGACTTCTGTAGTTGCCAAGAAAATTGGAGACAATAGACTTAAAGGCATGCCAGGCTTTCTTCTCATTTACATCCATGCTGCAATCAAACTTGGGGTCTTTGAAAAGCTCTCTGATCTGAGGGCCATCAAAAATTCCTGCATTCAGCTTTGCCTCACTGACTTTTGGAAATTTTTCTTTCAGAAAATTGAAAGCCTGGCTTTTTTTGTCCAGTGCCTTTACAAAGTTTTTGAACAGACCGAGCTTGATGTGCAGTGGCGGAAGACGAATGTTCTGCGGATTCACCAGAGCATGGGCAACAACATTGTGAGAACCTGGAGTAAGTCCACTTCTTGCAGGCCAGTCACGTTGCATGTAGTGCTGCTTGTCTGCTCGACTATCCCACAGACAGAGGAAACATGGAAACTTGGTGTAACCACCTTGTAGGCCCACCACCATGGACACAACCTGTGGAAAAAACAGATTAAAAATATGTTTAGCTTAATAGTTTTATTATTAAAAAATATTAACACTTCATAATATGACAGTATGTCGGCAGACATAATTACCTATTAGAAAAACTGTCAACAAAATATCAATTTTTGAAAGCAACTGTTTTTGGTGTATTAAATTACCTTCAAGTCTCCACAGATCTTCCAATTGTGGTCTTTATACTTCAGAGCAGTTAACAGATACTCCATGTTGTTGTAGTTCTCATCCATCTGCACTGAATGCCCCACCGGAACAGACGCGACCTGGTTTCCATTGAACAACAACACAGCTTTCAAGCTTCTTTTTGATGAGTCAATGAAGAGCCGCCACTCTGATATATTGTATGATATTCCCATAGCTGCAATGAGTCCACTGATATTGTTGCAATACACCAATGAAGTTTCCTTGTCAAAACTGAAGAACTTGCGAAATTCCTTGTCACGGTTACGGTACCAGGCAAATGTTGTTCCTGGTGCTAAGACATTGTGTTCGCAAAGCCGTGATCCTAGTAGTTGAGCTGACTCCTTAGACAAGCACAAGTCTCTTGTTAAATCATTCAACTCAGCTTGACTGAAGGGTATGGGCTCTTTTGCAGAAGCTGTGGGCAAGTATGTACTAGAAGCGTCAGTCTCTTCTATGTCTTCATCGATATCATGATCGTCATCGAGTATCATGTCCCTATAGTTTCTGGTGGAGTTGGAATTGGTATTCCTGGTCCGTGAGGAACTGGTTTGATGGCTGAGGGTACATCTGGATACTTAACATGATGTTTGTTCTTCCTGTTTATACCTGAAATGTGAACGAAAGATTTAGTATCAAGATAGCATAACATATTAACTTACAGATATATTTAAGAATGCATGAACATACTGCATTTGATATATTAGTATTGATGTATTAGTATAACTCACCCTGAAGGTTTGTCATGCAGAAGTAACAGTCCGTGGTATGATCTCTGCCTTCCCTCCATACCATAGGAATGCCAAATGGTAGACGTTGAATCTTCTTGTTGCTCCAGCGCCGCAGATTTTCAACACATGTTTTGCAGCACATGTGAGGGGCAAAAGCTTTATCTTGGTCTCCAAGTTTCATTCCAAAGTATGCATGATATAAGTTTTTCACTAGGGGAGTAATGGTGCACTGTCGGTCTGTCATTGTTACACAACCGCACACATAGCAAACCCTGTTCGGGTCGTTCTTGCACTTCCGATTCATGATTAAATGTACAACTCTGTAAGAAGAAAAAACAGGTGTGTATATGATTAGAAATATGCGTGTGTGTGTGTGTGTGTGTGTAAGAGAGAGAGAGAGAGAGAGAGAGAGAGAGAGAGACGCACACACTCCCACTTTCTTGAAGTCTCGAGAGACACTGACTGAGGGTCTAGACTTTAGAGGCACATAGGGGTGGTTGCTAGTACATGCCATGTACCACCAGATGAAAAAGAAATTTAATTGTGAAAAAATATATGTAAAAAAACACGGACATATACTCTTTTCCTTTGCGTCACGGCGGACATTTAAATGGCCGGCGAGCACGTGGGTGTATTTAAATGCATCGTAAGGGCATTAAAACTGACCGAAATCTTTTCTGTGAGGCTTGCCAATGTCTCGGATGATTTTTTTAATGAACGAATATGAGGACCCCATTTTGAGCGAAAAATGCCAATATTTTACCTGAATCTCCTCTTAAAATGCTATAGCACAAAATTCTGACCTGATTGAGCAAAATGGATAACATTTTTTAGATCAGCATGCAAAATACACCCAGAAAAGCTTAATAATACACAAACCTCAAAAACTATGCAGGGCAGTGTTATTGATGAGATTTCCTCTGACAGACCTAAATCAAGTATATTATTCCCCCGGGTAGGTATAAGTATTATCATGTAATATGTACTGTACATATTGTTAGAATGGATGTTGTATCAGTTTACTGTAATGTCAGAATTCGACTTCCTTCCATTTGCCAGACGTAATCAATACCTTAAATCAGCACACATCACTTCCGATCATGGATTACTTAAGCGATGGGTTGACAGTGTGGAGTGAATTTAAACAGTGGGTGACGTTTTCAATAGACGTCTGTTGTATCTCTGTATAACTGTAAAGGCCTGGGACTTAGGGATAGAAATCCCTTACCAGGCTAATCAGGATCTTAATAAAGGAAAGTCAAGGACCATGGTTTTCCGAGGAATAACAAACAATCGTTACAGATTGACATCTCTTTACTATAAAAATATAACACAAAACTCTGACACCACTCAACAACATCAAATAATTACGGGAGTCAAACAATTAATGGAAGCAACAATTAAAGGAATCAAACAAATAATGGGAGTCAGCAATTAATGGATTCAAACAATTAAATGGAGTCAACAATTGATAGAATCGAACAATACAGGGGAGTCAGCAATTAATGGATTCAAACAATTAAATGGAGTCAACAATTATAGAATCAAACCATGAACAAATATTTCCTACGGCAGTGGCCCTGGGGGAAGGTTCTGGAACAAGGTGATGCACACTCAGGATAGGGAAGCGTCCACTTCAATTCCACACTCAGCGACGTCTTGAAAAGGCAGGAGAACACCGGGGCACCGACGGAATGTGATGAACTTATGGTCGTGGTATGCGGTAGTGGTAGATGACCAGAGAGTTGGCAGTTGATAGGTGAAGGTCTGGGAACACAGCCCACGAGTCCAGGACCTATGATGAGATCACAGCCAGAATTTGACGGACAGCAGGGTAGCTAGATACTGACGGTATGGCGGCTGGGTTGAATCTGCTCGTGGCGGAGATAGTCGCTGCCGTTATCACCTCCGTCCAACCACCCCAAGGGTCGTCTGCACCAGCAAACGAGCGAGTTAGCAGCGGTAACTAGCCGGAGGATCGTTTCCGCCCTTACAATAACATATCCCAAAAAGAGAGCCCTATTTTTATACTTCTCCTTTGCTGGGTGTCGTGAGGTGACCCGCTGAACAGTAAAGGATGAACCGGTTTTGCACTCCCCACCTCAAGTGTACTGTACCACGAACTTCTGTGTTGAACTGTACATCTGATAAGGCACTGTGACGTGACGAGAGTTCCGGAAGTGGAAAGGAGGTATTGGAAACAACCACAACAACAACAACAACCCTAGCTAAACCTCGTGGGCAAGCGTGGAACGGGACTGTGCCTACGTAAGGGTCGAGCTTGTGAAACTAGAGTCGGGAGTGACGCTGTGTGGCGCCACTAGAAAACGGATGCGTGAGTCCATGGTACCCAGGACAGGGAGAAACAGGTTTGACGTGACTGAGGAAGGAAGGACACGGTGCCTACGGTGTTCAAGGCAGGCAGACAGACATAAACTTCAGTATGCATTGTGTTAAGATGAGTGTGAGTGAATTAAGGAAAGTGGAGGAAAGTAGGATATAATTTTTTTGTGTATTAGGCTTAAAATATATTAATATTATAGTGGTGAAAGAACGGCGATGATTTATGAACATTTGTTTATTAAAGTGAATACTGAAAGTGACTCAGTGAAAGAATTAACTGGGTGAATTTATATAATTTTCTTTGTATGTTTCTTAACATTGTATTGATTTGTTTACCCAGCTATAGTTATTATTTGCTAGAGTGTGACTGTTCATGCTTGCTGAGTTGAGAATATCCCAAACCGGTTAATACTTAGTGAACTTATCTTCTGCTTGATTAATGTTTATTATGTAGTCTTGTCAGAGGCTTTATTCCTTTTGCTAAAGCATTAGTTTTCTTGTTTATTCTGTATATTTCTTTTTCCTTTTATTTATTGATTTTCTTGCATATATATTTGTAACCCCTCACACTCGTGAGATACTTTGGTATTGCACACCTTAGTGTAACATCACTTTAAGTGCTACTTTGGCGACCCTGTTACTCTTTACTCTGTTGCCGGAGTGGGGAAACCTATGATTTGACACATTCTGGGACCACCATTCCGTAACAGCACTCATTTATAAGAATAAAACCTGTGAATATTTTCTTGCAAGACGAAAAATGAAGCAATATATTCCGTTGGAAAGGAATCTATCTGCTTGTTTTCTTACCGTAATGGTTATTAGTAATCTAGTCGCTATGCCTTTACGTAACCTTAGAGTTTACATCCATTTATATAATTACACAAACTAATACTTCAACAACACAAAAACCCGAAAAGATATGGAGTAAAATTCATCTGCAGTTGTGTAAATCATTGTTTGTGTTCCGTATATCACATGTTTCACACTTAAAATAATCAAGTATGGTTTAGGGACATCGTCCTTCTCCGACAGAAACAGTAAGACAACAGAGGCGGCAGGATGTTGGTGGAACTGTTACTGTTGGTAGCGCTGTTCTTCCTGCTGTGGAGGTTCTTCAAGAAGACTGACGGAATGCCCCCGGGTGAGTGGTTACCCAAAGTGTTACCCTATTCCTCCATATTGTTTTTCCATGGCCTCTACAATACAATAAACTTCTGTAAGATGCATGAAATTATTGAGGGAAATATATTCTTAACTGCTGCCACCGCTTCGAAAATTCAGTAACAATAACAATTCATGAATAATCTCCATTTCCTGTTCTGAAACCTCAATGGTACCTAGAACACTGTAGGATACATCAGGTTTCATCGTGTACAACAACGAGTGAAACAGTCACCTGTTGCCCGAACCCCAACACGTTCTGTAAGGTTCCTTTCGTGTTTAGTGGTTTGCTACTGAGTCCTGCTGGTCTTTTATGCTGGGCAAATATATCCATCGACATTCTGTATAACTTCCGCATAATTTATATACTCAACTTTTCTTCCAGTAACATACAGCTCCATTCTTCGTAAAGTTTTATGAGTAAATTCTCCACCAGGACGCTGGGGACTTCCTCTGATTGGCTACATCCCACTGACAAGGAAAAGCATACACAATCAGCTATTCGACCTACACAAGAAGTTCGGCGACATATATGTGTGAGTAGCACAGCTTTGTGTCACTATCACAGTGTTTCTCAAACTTTTTCACTCCATTCCCCCCGTGAGGAACACTCAACATCCTCGTGGCCCCCCTTCAGTTCTCTCACAAGCCCCTCACAAATAATGATGAAAATAAACTGTTTTGGTTCTCTTCCTTTATTTTAATGTTTACAATCATCAAACAAAATGCATATTTTGTTATACCTCAATGGGAGGGATGTCATTGTTTCCTTTCAGTCAGCCGACTGATTCAAGGTTGAGACACTGATAAGCACATCTCATGTCTGGGTCCACATGTAACCGGTTTCGGCTTTTATTCTTTATTTGAAGAAGGGTGGAGAAACCAGATTCACATAAATAAGTAGTAGAAAATGGCAAGAGGACTCGAAGTGCGATCTCACTAACTTTTGGATATAACTGATACATTGAGCACCAGAATACAGTCAGAGATTCTTTTTCATACAGGTCTCTGGCAACAGATTCGTTCCTGAGATCAAGGAATTCGTCCTAACCATCGTCGGGAATGGCAGCAATATCAAGAGTGCCAGAGAAAGGTTTCCTCACCAATTTCCCTTCTTCCTCCTCGAATTCTGGGAAGTACCTTTTGAGCTCACTTTAGAAGGATTTCAAGTGCTGAATTATTTCATTTTTGAGTGATGGGTCAAGTAGATGATCCTCTTCAATCTCGTCAAGAACAATTGAGAGATTCTCAAACATGGCAACATTTCCTGCACTGACTTTCCTTTGCCAGTTCTGGAGTTTGTCAGGAAATGCACGAATACAATCCATGTGGTGAAAACATCTCTTTCCTTGCCTTGTAGCTTGAGATTCAGCCTGTTTAGCTGCTCAAATATGTCTGCCAGGTACGCAAAACGTGGCTCCCACAGCACCCCGTTGCAATGACTTAGATCATCCTTCCCTTTCATTTCCAGGAACAACATAAGTTCTCCCCGAAGTTCGAACACTCGATTCACAACATTACCCGTGGAAAGCCATCGCACTTTGGAGTAAAAGAGGAGGGTTTCATGCTCTGAATCCATGCCTCTTCAAAGGTTCTGGAAAAGGCGAGAGTTCAAATCTCCTGCTTTCACAAAATTGACGCATTTTACCACTGCCTCCAGGATCTTGCAAAGGGCATCAGGGAGGGTTTTCGACGCCAGTGCAAAACGATGGATCATACAATGAATCCCTTTGGCAGTTCAGAGCTACTTCCTTGACGTGCTTCTGTATCCCCGATTTCGATCCCAGCATCGCCGGAGCCCCACCAGTACAACCTCCACAACATTTTTCCAGGTGAACCATTACATCTAAAGCTGTTGTGGTAGTTTCAAGCTGTGTAGAGAACAGATATTCATCCTTGATGCCACGCAAGAATACATACCTAACAAACACGAGTAGCTGTGCACAGGAACTCACATCCGTTGACTCATGCAACTGTATTGCAAACATACCAGTTGGAGACGATTTAATCTTCTGTATCACTTGTTCCATGATATCACCTGACATTTCACTAATTCTCCGTTTCGCCGTGTCGTCTGACAAGGAAATCTGCTGAATCTCACGTTCACTTGCCTCTCCAAGAACCCGCTTGACCATCTTTAAAGCACACGGCTGAATTAAAGATTCACCTATCGTGTAGGCCTTCTTCTTCTTTGCTATTTCAATGGTAACCTCGTATGATGCCTCAGCTATAATTAAGTTCTGTTGTTGGATGGTACCACTCTCATCCAGTCTCTGTTTTCTCAAACTCCGTTCACGGCGCTTGAAGAAATCGGGATCTCTTTCCGCATACTGGGGGTGGATTGTCGTCAGATGATGCTTCAGCTTACTAGGCCTCATGGAATCGTTCCCCAACATTTTGAAACACAACACACACTGAGGTTTCTCGATGCCATCAGCGAGGATTGATGTAAATCCGTAGTTAATGTATTCATCATTGTACTTCCGCTTCTTAGCAACACTGGCATCCATCTCAATTCTAAGGAAATTATACAAAAACAATATCAAACGGACAGAAACAGACCAATGATAAAGACTAAAAATTATAATAATAAAGAACAAAAATATAAGCCACTCATGAATCTCTTTTTTTACAAAAAATTTGTAATCTCTCTCTCTCTCTCTCTCTCTCTCTCTCTCTCTCTCTCTCTCTCTCTCTTTCTAAATGTTGACTAGGTCTTTAAAAAGCAGAATGTCACAGAAACAGACGAATGATAAAGACTAAAAATTATAACAATAAAAAAAAATATGAGACAATAATCCGAATGTCAATCACACAAACATGCATGAAGTCGAAACATACATAAAATGCCTATGCAATCACATGTAAAACATACACATACAGTCCACTCACAGTACACTCACATATTGTCCTAATGATATCTTGAGCAAGGCTGAGAACGTTCGGTCTGATCACCACTTGTAAAGCGATGACACAAGGACATGCACAGAACATATGAGATCAGTGACTCAGTCCAGCGCCCGTCACCCTGCTGACAGGAACTAGAATCGTGCAATCTGAGCGAATCCGTTGGAAATGAAAACTTGCTGCTGCTCCTTACTATGTAAATATCAAAATTGTACCGTACGGGTATTATGATTACAAGCAATGACAAAAAAAAGACAAATAAAAAAAAAAACGATTTCTCCCCTAACAAGGCAAAGCAACAAAAAAAGTTGAATCTGATTTTCCACAATTTCTCCAAACATATACTACTTACGCTAGCCCGCCATGGCCCCCCTAAAATCTTGCCGTGACCCCCAGTTTGAGAAACACTGCGTGACTAGCGACTACCTCTAACTGCAGTGGTCGGGCGGGAATGAGTGGAAAACAAATGTACCTTTCTCAGGTCCTCCACCATGTAAGAGACCTTGAAACTTCTTCATGTCGCCTTCACATTTGTCTGTATATGCAAAGTATGGGTTCTTATGGTTATATTTTAGAAAATATGATAAAATATGAAATTATCTACAAGGATTTCGCAATTGTTTCCAAGCACTATTCTAGGATGATACGACATTAACACACGAATTTATCCGAAGTGTTGACATCAAATTTGGAAATGTTGGATTTAGTGCTTATTCATAAGATTGCTGGTGAACCTTTCTGTATGTCGATGTCGTTGATATTGTAAAATATTGGATCATCTTAACGATTCAAGCAGAGAGACTACTGCCACAGTTAATTTACCAGTTTTATTGTGTAGAGTGAAATGTTTAACTAAATATATTGTTATCATTTAGGTAAATGTATTATGCATAATGTTTGTGGTGGCGACAGTACATGAATAAAACTGAATTGTTTATCGAAGGAGGGCACTATGTTCTTAAGTCATTTATTGAGTTAACTTTTTTAAATCACACGACCAGTATTATATACAGTGTATTTTGAGTTAGTGAGGTTATATTACCCCAGATGAGAAGTCAGGACTGGGTACGAAAATGTGTTTGGTAGATAAATATTACGATGATGAAAACAAAATCGATATTTGTTTTTTGAGTCTCAGAAATATTTCACAAAACTCTTTTTTTTCACAGATGGAGATTCGGGACGCAGGTAATGGTGATTCTCCATGACTACCAGCTAAACAAGGACGCTTTTACCAGTCAGGACTTCCTCGACAGACCTCCCTGGAATTTTTTTCGGTATGGGGAAGAAGCTGCCAACGGTAAGTCTATTGGTTGCATTCTATCTCCGAGTCTTCTGTTATGTATTGAAAAGGCTGTGGTTGATCTAAGCCAGTGATTCTCAAACTTTTTCACTCCATTCCCCCCATGAGGAACACTCAACATCCTCGTGGCCTCCTTTCAGTTCTCTACCAACCCCCTCACAAATAATGATGAAAATAAACTGTTTTGGTTCTCTTCCTTTATTTTAATGTTAACAATCATCAAAATAAATGCATATTTTGTTATAGCTCAATGGGATGGATGTCATTGTTTCCTTTCAGTCAGCCGACTGATTCGAGGTTGAGACACTGATAAGCACATCTCATGTCTGGGTCCACATGTAACCGGTTTCGGCTTTTATTCTTTATTTGAAGAAGGGTGGAGAAACCAGATTCACATAAATAAGTAGTAGAAAATGGCAAGAGGACTCGAAGTGCGATCTCACTCACTTTAGGATATGACTGATACATTGAGCACCAGAATACAGTCAGAGATTTTTCTTCATAGAGGTCTCTGGCAGCAGATTCGTTCCTCAGATCAAGGAATTCGTCCTGACCATCGTCGGGAATAGCAGCAATATCAAGAGTGCCAGAGAAAGGATTCCTCACCAATTTCCCTTCTTCCCCCTCGAATTCTGGGAAGTACCTTTGAGCTCACTTTCCAGGGATTTCAAGTGCTGAATTATTTCATTTTTGAGTGATGGGTCAAGTAGATGATCCTCTTCAATCTCGTCAAGAACAATTGAGAGATTCTCAAACATGGCAACATTTCCTGCACTGAGTTTCCCTTCCCAGTTCTGGAGTTTGTCAGGAAATGCACGAATACAATCCATGTGGTTAAACACATCTCTTTTTTTTGCCTTGTAGCTTGAGATTCAGCCTGTTTAGCTGCTCAAATATGTCTGCCTGGTATGCAAGACGTGGCTCCCACAACATCCCGTTGCAGTGACTTAGATCATCCTTGCCTTTCATTTCCAGGAACAACTTAAGTTCTCCCCGAAGCTCGAACACTCGATTCACAATATTACCCGTGGAAAGCCATCGCACTTTGGAGTAAAAGAGGAGGGTTTCATGCTCTGAATCCATGCCTCTTCAGAGGTTTTGGAAAAGGCGAGAGTTCAAATCTCCTGCTTTCACAAAGTTGACGCATTTTACCACTGCCTCCATCATCTTGCAAAGGGCATCAGGGAGGGTTTTCGACGCCACTGCAAAACGATGGATCATACAATTAATCCCTTTGGCATTCAGAGCTACTTCCTTGGCGTGCTTCTGTATCCCCGATTTCGATCCCAGCATCTCCGGAGCCCCACCAGTACAACCTCCACAACATTTTTCCAGGTGATCCCTTTAGCTGTGAAGAAAGAAGTTTACTTTTCCATCACATCTAAAGCTGTTATGGTAGTTTCAAGAACAGATATTCATCCTTGATGTCACGCAAGAATACATACCTAACAAACACAAGTAGCTGTGTACAAGAGCTCACATCCGTTGACTCATCCAACTGTGTGGCAAACATACCAGTTGGAGACGATTTAATCTCCTGTATCACTTGTTCCATGATATCACCTGACATTTCACTAATTCTCCGTTTCGCCGTGTCGTCTGACAAGGAAATCTGCTGAATCTTACGTTCACTTGCCTCTCCAAGAACCCACTTGACCATCTTTAAAGCACACGGCTGAATTAAAGATTGACCAATCGTTGTGGGCCTTCTTCTTGTTTGCTATTTCAATGGTAACCTCGTATGATGCCTCAACTATAATTAAGTTCTGTTGTTATATGGTACCACTCTCATCCAGTCTCTGTTTTCCCAAACTCTGTTCATGGCGCTTGAAGAAATTGGGACCTGTTTCCGCATACTGGGGGTGGATTGTCGTCAGATGATGCTTCAGCTTACTAGGCCTCATTAAATCGTGCCCCAACACTTTGAAACACAACACACACTGAGGTTACTCGATGCCATCAGCGAGGATTGATGTAAATCCGTAGTTAATGTATTCATCATTGTACTTCTGGTTCTTAGAAACACTGGCAGCCTTCTCAATTCTAAGGATAATTATACAAAAACAATGCCGAACGGACAAAAACAGACGAATGATGAAGACTAAAAATTATAATAATAAAGCACAAAAATATAAGTCAATCATGAATCTCTATTTTTACAAAAAAATTGTAATCTCTCTCTCTCTCTCTCTCTCTCTCTAAATGTTGACTAGTTCTTTAATAAACAGACGAATGATAAAGACTAAAAATTATAATAATAAAAAACAGCTTTAGATATGATGGAAAAGTTAACTTCTTTCTTCACGGCTAACGGGATCACCTGGAAAAAATGTTGTGGAGGTTGTACTGATGGGGCTCCGGCGATGCTGGGTTCGAAATCAGGGTTACAGAAGCACGCCAAGGAAGTAGCTCTGAATGCCAAAGGGGTTCATTGTATGATCCATCGTTCTGCAGTGGCGTCGAAAACCCTCCCTGATGCTCTTTGCAAATCCTGGAGGCAGCGGTTAAATGCGTCAACTTTGTGAAAGCAGGAGATTTGAACCCTCCCCTTTTCCAGAACTTCTGTAGAGGCATGGATTCAGAGCATGAAACCCTCCTCTTTTACTCCAAAGTGCGATGGCTTTCCACGGGTAATATTGTGAATCGAGTGTTCGAACTTCGGGGAGAACTTAAGTTGTTCCTGGAAATGAAAGGCAAGGATGATCTACTAAGTCACTCCATCGGGGTGTTGTGGGAGCCACGTCTTGCGTACTACTTTCATCTTCTGCGGTTACTGTACCAAAAAGGGTGTTACTCATTAACCCAATAAAATTAAATAGACTACGTTTTTGACGCTGATTAGAGTGCACTTTCTTCCCGATGTCTTCAGGAGACATAGGTAGCTTTCCTTCAGAGTGCATTACGCTCCTGAGAAGTCTTTCCATACGGACGTTTTTGAAGGATGTGCATAGCTGTTTCATTGTGGACAGTTATTGACCTAAAGTGCACAGGCATTCGCTCGAAGCCATGGAACTGGTATTTGACAGTTATGACGTCGTCCACTACAAGTACTTACCCAGTTGGGCAACTAGATCTTCTGCTTTGATGGTGTCTGCTGAGGATGTGGCTGCTGCTATAGCTCTCCATGCCAACAGGAGTAGCGATATTCAAGCCATGCCTAACCGTAGAATTAGTAGAGTTTCGACGACAGCTGGTGACGTCAGAAGTCGATGGCGTCCTACTCTGGGAAGGATGACGTCACACATCTTGCAGTGATAAACCTGGGGGCTGAGCTTTCTTGCGGCGATCAACCTGGGGGCTGACCCTTCATGCGGTAATCAACCTGGGGCTGACCTTTCTTGTACCGGTCAACCTGGGGCTTACCTTTCTTGTGCACTGGAGAGGCTTAATTGTTTAAGCAAGAGGCTGCTCGCTTGTCTGCTTGTCTGGAATCCCGATGATAGCTTTCCTAGTACTCCTGTGTTGTAGTGGTGGCTGCTGGTTGGCTGGCTGTCTGGTTGGCTGGACATAAGCTGACTGGGACACTAAGATAACACTCAGGTAGGCTCGACTGGTGTGCTGTGTGCTGGTGCTGGGTGGTGGACTGCTATGTCAGCAAGTCTTAATATTGTCTTTGTACCCCACTGGATTTCTGTGTACACGTTTTACAAGTGTTTATAAGCATTGTCCACTTATTTTTTAGAAAATATTTTGTTTGGTGATTCACATAGACTGTTACTTGTGTCACTGGGTCATCAATAATTGCTTGAGTACTGCACTAGTTTATAGTATTCGTCTCACCTTTTGCCAGTAAATGTGATAGCTGTTTCAATATCACACTAATTGTCATAATTAAGTTCTGGAACTTCAGAGTGGCATGGCTGATGCAAACACTTCCTGGCATTTTCTGTTTTATTGCAATTTTTTCAGGTATATACACAGGTGCAATCTGAGAGAATATATTTGAATTCTCTCCAGGGAAGTGTTGCGAATAACACATTGAGATAACACTTTGAGTTAAGTGCCCAGCTTCCCTTTCCAGTGGTAGTGAGTAAACTGCCACTCCCTGGGCGTGAGAGTGCCCCGTTTGTTTTGCCAAATCAGCTGACCCTGGCTCGAACCTTGAGAGAGATGCAAGCCAAGTGATCTAAAGTCGTGAATTACATGGTGAATCACTTGGTGAATAACTTGGTGAATAACTTGGTGTTATTCATTTGGGTACATATTTATATAAAGCAAAGGTAGTCCAGACAAGAATAAAAAATCTTCTCAGACTGAGATATCACCACGGTGATTGTGGGTGTTGGTTGCCTGTACAAGGGACGGTAAGCTTTGACAGTCAAGGTTCTATAGTATTTATCGAACCAAGGCGAAGCAGGGCAGTTTTGCTACTAATTTTTAATAAATGTAATTATCAAAAAAAATTTTCATTATTTTTACATCAATATAGACTTGGATTTATTTGGATTTAGATGTCACCACTAAGCCACGTGGAAATGAATGTGGGTGACATGTTGCATTTGCTTGTGAGTGTTGTTACAGTAAATAGGATTTACGTTTAACTATGATTTTTATAACAACAAAAGCTGCTACAGCTACCGATTTACATGTGAGTCATCAGCTGATGTCATCTTAGTCATCAACACTGAGATAACACTTGTACGACTCAGAGAACCATGCTTCACGTCCCTCAGGCAAGGCACCGAAACATTAAACTACTGACCACCAACTTCTAATAAAACAACATAAAGCTGATATTCAGGTGTTTTATTTCCATTGTGAAGTGTGTTAGTTTCGTTAATTTATGCTTAATAAGCTTCTTATTCCTCTCATAGTGCTTGTATTTTTTTTTCCTAAAATAAATTTGAAGTTTCTGTGACTCCATTTTCTATATTGATGACTCTTACAGGTGTGATAGCATCTGGCGGGTCTCTGTGGCAGAATAACCGGCGCTTCGTTCTGCGTCAACTGCGGGACCTGGGGATGGGTAAGTCCAGGATGGTGGCAGCAGTGCAGTGGCAGGGTACACAGTTGGTGCAGCAGCTCAAGAACCAAGCAGGAAGACCAGCACCATTGCCTCACGCCCTTGAAGTCACTATTGTTAACGTCATCTGGCAGATGGTCGCTGGTGAGTAATCCCTGGGCTGTGGACCTTTGTCTTTTCATCTGTTTTCGAATCAGTGGATGGCGAACACGATTATCATGTGGTTTACCTCAACTTTAGCAAAGCCTTCGACAGGGTCACCCATGAAATACTAAAACGTAAAGTTGAGGCACATGGAATTGAAGAAGTTTTAAACTGAATTAGGGCGTTGTTACAGGCCATGAAACAGAGAGTCAACATTAATGGCACTAAATCCGATTGGGGTAACATCACTCGTGGAGTCTCAGTCAGTACTTTGACTACTATTTATTATACCCATGAACGACATAGCTATAGGCATAGACAGCAACATCAGTAAATTTGCTGATGACACTAAAATAGGGTGCGTAATTAAACCTGACGAGGCGTTCTCAAAACTACAGGAAGATCTAAGCAGTTTTTTTCGCATGCGGACAAATGTACAATACTTAGCCTAGGGTATGTAAACAGAAAAACCATATATGAGATGAACAACATTGATATACAAAGTAGTATTAGTTACAAGATTAGCAAGGATTTCCTAAACTATATCTTGCGCTTGTGAAACCTCGCTTGGATTATGAAGTTCAGTTTTGGTCACCGGACTAAAGAATGGATATCGAATCCCAAGAAAGCATAAAGAGGAGGATGGCAAGAACAATTCCGGGCATTGGGAACCTTGAGTATAGAGTCGTATAGAGACAGATTAAAACATCTGAATTTGCACTCCCTCGAGAAACGTAGAGGGGCGATATGATTGAAGTGTATAAATGACCCGGGCTTAAACAAAGGTACTTAAATTATCCAACCAGGAACAAACTCGTAGTAATGGTTTTAGATAAGACAAATTCAGATTTAGGCGCGAGATAGGTAAACACTGGCTCGGAAATAGAGTATGGGTGAGTGGAACAAGTTACCAAACATCATCATTAATTCTAACACGCTGGATAGGTTAAAATATAGGTTGAGGGGCTATGACCGATTGGGTTTTGTGTGTAAACGGGACTGCCCAGTATGGGCCAATACAATCGGCCCGCTGCAGTTTCCTCCATTCTTTTGTTCTTATGTTTTAATATTATTATGTATATTTATGTGAATAGCTGTTCAAATGTTGCACCAAGTGTTATTCCTTCATTGTCATGAGGAAGTTTCCGTTTTTGTAGAATACATTGTGAGTCCTGGATTAACAAGATTTACTTAATGAAATTGGATGTGCCGTTGGTGAGCAGTGGGTTTGTAAAATTTGCACAGAGAAGAGAGAGAATATCACATACATACACACACACACTGTGCTCTCTCTCTCTCTCTCTCTCTCTCTGGTAAAATGCTACTGACATCCATATAAATAGCACGGGCAGTTCCCAATGGGAGGTCACGGCGCCATCAGCACGATGAACAGGCTTTGTGTGAAATATAACATAGTCTAGAACCGCTTTTAGTGTCTTTGTGGCATGGTCGGTAGCATTTCCAGGTCCCACCCAGTAGGTCGAGGGTTCGAGTCCTGGCTGGTGAGGTCGTTGATTATATATATATATATATATATATATATATATAAGGGTGTGACCGTTGCCCTCCAAAAATAAAAAGGGTCCTACATTGCTGTTCAAAGTATTGGTGTTGTGTATTTATCTAGGAAACACCACTGTAATTTTTCTTGGAGATCGGTGCATGTTTGAGCTAGCACCATCGGCTTTACAAAATAACAAGGAATATTATTATCTAATGAACAAATATATATATATATATATATATATATATATATATATATATATATATATATATATATATATATATATATATATATATATATATATATATATATATATATATATATATATATATATATATATATATATATATAAGAAAATAAGGAGTCTGCAATAGGCCGGTTGGCCTTTGCATGGCAGCTCCTGTCGAGAGTTACTACCACTCTCTATCATCCATGAATCTATCTAGCCTTCTTTTAAAAATTTCCAGTGTTCCAGAACTTACTACAAAGTTGCTAAGCTTGTTCCACTCGTCAACCACCCTATTTGTGAACCAGTTCCTTCCTATCTCCCTCCTAAGCCTCAACTTATCCAACTTAAATCCATTGCTACGTGTCCTATCCTGCTCGGATATTATAAGAACTTTATCTATAGCTCAATTATTGATTCCTTTCACCCACTTAAATATTTCTATCATATCTCCCCGCACTCTTCGCCTTTCTAGGGAATGCAAGTTTAGTTTCTTTAACCTATCTTGATATGGAAGGTTTCTAAGTCCCGGAATCATTTTCGTTATTCTTCGCTGCACCGACTCCAGTGAATTGATATCCATTCTATAATAAGAGCATCAGAACTGAACAGCATAATCGAGGTGCGGCCTGACTAGCGCAAGATATAGTTGCAATAAGACCTCTGCACTCTTATTACTTGCACTTCTAGATATAAAACCTAATACTCTGTTTGTCGTATTTCGAACATTAATGCACTGTTTTCTAGGCCGTAGGTCCGTGCTTACAAGTACCCCAAAGTCTCTTTCACAAGTCAACTTCTCTAGGTTGATGTTGTTAAGGCTGTATACATTGACAGTATTTGTTCTTCCAATATTTAGTACTCTGCACTTGCTGGTGGTGTTGAATTTCATTTGCCATTTTTCTGACCACTCCTGCAGTTTATTTAAATCCTCCTGTAGTGCATGTGCATCCTGCCTTGAATTAATCTGCCGCCCTATTTTGGTGTCATCCGCAAACTTGCTTATGTCAATGCTGATCCCAGTATCTAGATCGTTTATGTAGATTATGAACAAGAGTGGGCCCAGTACTGACCCCTGGGTAATCCCCACTGGTTACACAGCCCCACTTAGATTTAACACCATCTACGCTGACACTCTGTGTTCTATCGGTGAGCCATGATTTTATCCAATTTAAAACTTTCCCCTCGATACTATGAGCCTTAACTTTTCTCGGAAGCGTCTGATGCGGTACTCTGTCAAACGCTATGCTAAAGTCTAAGTAAATAACATCGAAATTTTCGTCATTATCTACTACCTCGAAGACTTTCCTAAAAAACATTAGCAGATTTATTAGACAAGATATATATGTGTGTATGTGTGTGTGTGTGTGTGTGTGTGTAACCGGTCAAAAATAGTCCTATTGGGGGTTTTTATTTGGAAATGGATGGCAATGCAATGGATGGGCCCCTCAGAATAGATCCAGCACAAACAAAATTAATAAAAGTATTTACCGTGACCTGGCCTGGTGTTCCTGAGATTGGGTTTAAGGAGACGCACTGGTAATGATATGACACTTGTATTACTCCAAGCACCACCCTTACAGCACGAAAAAAAAGATCTTAATTATTGCAGGAGACAATTAGATTATTTTCTCAACATGTCTTACATCGCTAGGCACTACTGTTAATAGTACAATAATGAAATTACAAAATATTTCTGGTACGACAAATATATTAATCACACAAGAGAAAAAGAATTCATCTGGATTGATCCCTCAATAAAACCTACACCGCCATACACCACCATTAATAGCACAATAAAGATATTACTTGCACAATATACAATATATTAATTGCACCAGACAAAATAATTCATATGGATAAATCAAAGCATGTCTTACCCTATCATCAGAGTATGGAAACCCCACAAAATAATATTAGCCACTTGAAATATTAATTATAACTTCGACATAATGCACAGAACCCAGAGATTTTAACTAATAACTTGCCTATGGCATGTAGATACAGAAAAATCCAAAGTTATGTTTTGACCGAGAAAATCACTCATGACTTGTCAGGTTGGCGGCTTTTCAGCTTATTTTTATTACTCTACTTCTGGGTTCATGAATCATGGGTGCTTTCCTCCACTGTTAGCATGCTCCACAATGTTGCCCCAGAATACACCAACACCTCAAGTGGTACTACAGTACCAAACAATTCTTTAAAAGACACTCCTACGTCCAGAGCGTGTGATCAACCATCAGGTCGTTGACCTCACACTAAAACTTGGTTAGACAAACCACATACACCCATAGTTGGAGAGATGAAGGTACCTGTACTGCCCACTAGTACCATGGAAATTTAGCGCTCACTTGCACCATGATGATTTCTGGCTTCCCAGAGTTTAACCCTTCATTTCAATCATTCTACACCCAGGGCAAGCTCACTCTCCATTATTTTATAAGAGAGGAAGAGCGACAGCCCAATCCCGCCCAATTAGGTCAAGTCACAGTACAACCAGGTGTACCTTGCCCCAGTTAGAAGGGAGATCTAGTGTTCCCTCCTCTTTCTATGAACATTTCTTAGCTGATTTGTGTAGTTGCACGCGTCTAACTGGTATATCCGAGTGAAACCAGGTCGACCACCACTACGCGTCCATTACTACGCTATGGCGGCTTATCACCTGCCGCTCGCCAGTGATCTTTTATAACTCGCACAACCCCTGAAATCGAAGTTTGCAGTAACTACCGCTAAATTCTCTTTCCCTAAACAGTACTGGACTTACTTGTTGAAAGTGCATACAAGATATGGAGGTCACGTGGACATTTTTTGTTTTTGTTTTTTGCCGATCTATGATGCAGGACCACTGGTGGTAGAGCGGTACCGTTCTTACCTCGCAAGCGAGATGTCACGGGTTCGATTCCCGGGCAGGTGGAAGTTGTTTGGACATACTTCCTAGCCCCCATTAGTCCGTGCTCACCTAGCAGTAAAGTAGGTACCTGTTATTAAGTGGTGGTGTTATTTGTTCACATATATGTATGAAGTGGGTCTTGTTCTTCTGTGTTAGCGTGGAGGCTCTTGGGCCACAACCTGTGTTTTTGTGGTTTCTTCTTTTTTTAACTGGGAGAAGATTGGGTTCTCCAACTCTTCAAATTTGCTCCAAACTCTGTGTCTATCTGTGTTCAGTGGTTCGATATTGTATAGTTCGTGAAGTTCTTTCATTTTGGTGGTGTATGGGGGAGTTGCTTTGATCCTCTACGGATAGCTTTGTTTTGTACTGATTGAAGTTTAAGTTGACTGGTTCTGGTGATCGTGCTGAGTGGTAGTGGTGGGTACTCAAGGTGGGGGCGGACAAGTGCTTTGAATAGGTGTAGGTGAATGTTGGTCTCCATTTTGCTGAATCTTCGTTATTTTATAAGTTGTGATTGGGCAACCATTTTGCGTTGTGTTATGTGTTTTGCTATGCCTGTTCTTGTTATTGTGAGTATCAGTATTTTGCCTTCGTTGTAGTATTGTATAGGTTCGTTGTTGACTGTGATTGGTACTGGGTTTGTTTTGGCAATGTGAATGATCTTTAGTTTCTGGGTATTAGTTTGGATTTTCCACTTTTTTTCATAATCGTTAATTTGCTCGATGGCGTGGACGTTTTTCGTGCCATCATCTGTCTGACCTTGCCTCGATGTCGGATGATTTGGGTGACGTCATCGGCAAAGGCAATGTATTCTCGGTGGGTAGGAGGTGGCATGTCAGAAGTGTATATCGTGCAGAGTGTTGGCGAGAGGTTACTTCCCTGTGGTACACCGCTGTATGACTTGATACTTGGGCCTATGTGGTTACAAATGATGATTTTTGTCTTTCTGTTATCAAGGAAGTTGCAAAGAAAAGAAGTGAAGTTGTTGGGGAGTTCTTGGTCGGATATTTTGTATTTGAGCCCTAACTGCTATGTGTTGGTCACACACAATATATATATATATATATATATATATATATATATATATATATATATATATATATATATATATATATATATATATATATACAGGGGAAAAGGAAACAGCAGGAGCACCTTAGCTTTCGTCTTTATTCAAGACATCTTCAGAGGCAACTGGATTACATGGACAGAGAGAAACTTAAACAAGATTACCTGTTCAGAACAAGCCTCTCTCTGTCCATTGTTTCCCTTTCAAAGAATTTTATCAAGGCTATTTATCCACTTTTTCATTGTGGGCTACATGAAATATATATATATATATATATATATATATATATATATATATATATATATATATATATATATATATATATATATATATATATATATATATATATATATATATATATATATATATGCTGATAACCACAAGGAAAAAGAAAGCACGAAGTTCCCAATCCCATTCGTGTAATTCACATCTTCAGGGGTGAGTTCAAACTGTGTTTTCTTTTTCCTTGTGGTTATCAGCATATACCTGGATCACGCACACCTACAGTGATTTACTTGCATATATATATATATATATATATATATATATTATATATATATATATATATATATATATATATATATATATATATATATATATTTATTTATTTATTTATTTATATAGTATATTAGTTCTG
>NW_024742339.1:0-17894 GCF_018991925.1 Homarus americanus
GGACTTTGTTATACTCGATATGGGGACTTTGTTATACTGGGCCAGGGGACTTTTTTATACTCGATCAGGGGACTTTGTTATACTCGATCAGGGGACTTTTGTTGTACTCGATCTGGGGACTTTTTTATACTCGACCAGGGCCTTTGTTATACTCGATCACCGGACTTTGTTATACTCGATAAGGAGTCTTTCTAATACTCGATCAGGGGCCTTTGTTATCCTAGATCAGGGGACTTTGTTATACTCGGTTCAGGGTTCTTTGTTATACTCGTCCAGTGGGCTTTGTTATACTAGGATCAGGGGACTTTGTAATACTCGATCAAGGGACTTTGTCTTACTCGATGAGGGCCCTTTGTTATACTCGACCAGGGGACTTTGTTATAATCGATCAGGGGACTTTGTTATGCTCGATCTGCGGACTTTGTTATACTGCGCCAGGAGACGTTGTTATACTCGATGAGGGGATATGTTATACTCGATCAGGGTCTTTGTTATATTGGACCAGGGGACTTTATTATACTTGATCAGGGACTTTGTTATACTCGATCAGGGGACTTTGTTATACTCGACCAGGGGACTTTGTTATACTCGATCAGGTGACTTTGTTATACTCGACCAGAGGACTTTTTTATACTCGATCAGGGGATATGTTATACTCGATGAGGGGATTTTCTATACTTGATTAGGGGACTTTGTTATACTCGATCAGGGGAATTTTGTTAAACTCGATCAGAGGACTTTGTTATACTCGACCAGGGCCTTTGTTATACTCGATAAGAAAACTTTGTTATACTCGACCAAGGGACTTTGTTATACTCGATCAAGGGACTTTTGTTATACTCGATCAGGGGACTTTGTTATACTCGTCCAGGGTCCTTTGTTATACTCGATCAGGGGACTTTGTTATACTGGACCAGTGGACTTTTTTATACCCGATCAGGGGACTTTGTTATACTCGATCAGGGGACTTTTGTTATCCTCGATCAGGGGACTTTGTTATACTCGACCAGGGGCCTTTGTTATACTCGATCAGGGGACTTTGTTATACTCGATAAGGGGACATTGTTATACTCGATAAGAGGAAATTGTTATACTCGATCAGGGGACTTTGTCTTACTCGATCAGAGCCCTTTGCTATACTCGACCAGGGGACTTTGTTATACTGGGCCAGGGGACTTTTTTATACTCGATCAGGGGACTTTGTTATACTCGATCAGGGGACTTTTGTTGTACTCGATCTGGGGACTTTTTTATACTCGACCAGGGGCCTTTGTTATACTCGATCACCGGACTTTGTTATACTCGATAAGGAGTCTTTGTAATTCTCGATAAGAGGACTTTGTTATACTCGATCAGGTGACTTTGTTATACTCTATGAGGGGCCTTTCTAATACTCGATCAGGGGCCTTTGTTATCCTAGATCAGGGGACTTTGTTATACTCGGTTCAGGGTTCTTTGTTATACTCGTCCAGTGGGCTTTGTTATACTAGGATAAGGGGACTTTGTAATACTCGATCAAGGGACTTTGTCTTACTCGATGAGGGCCCTTTGTTATACTCGACCAGGGGACTTTGTTATAATCGATCAGGGGACTTTGTTATGCTCGATCTGCGGACTTTGTTATACTGCGCCAGGAGACGTTGTTATATTCGATGAGGGGATATGTTATACTCGATCAGGGTCTTTGTTATATTGGACCAGGGGGCTTTGTTATACTCGATGAGGGGACTTTGTTATACTCGATCAAGGACTTTGTTATACTCGACAAGGGGACTATTTTATACTTGACCAATGGACTTTGTAATACTCGATGAGGGGCCTTTGTTATACTCGATCTGGGGACTTTGTTATACTCGACCAGGGTACTTTTTTATTCTTGACCAATGGACTTTGTTATACTCGACCAGGGGACTTTGTTATAATCGATCAGGGGACTTTGTTATACTCGATCAGGGACTTTGTTATACTCGATCAGGGGACTTTGATATACTCGTCCAGGGGGCTTTGTTATACTCGATCAGGGGACTTTGTTATACTCGACCAGGGGCCTTTGTTATACTCGATCACCGGATTTTGTTAGACTCAAACAGGGGACCAAGTTATACTCGACCAGGGGACTTTGTTATACTCGATTAGGCGGCTTTGTTATACTCGATCAGGGAACTTTGTTATTCTCGATGAGGGGCCTTTGTTATACTCGATCAGGGCCCTGTGTTATACTAGATCAGGGGCTTTTGTTATACTCGATGAGGGGCCTTTTTTGGACTCGATGAGGGGCCTTTGTTATACTCGATCAGTGGACTTTGTTATACTTGATCAGGGGACTTTCTTATACTCGAGCGGGGGGCTGTGTTAAACTCGATCAGGGGACTTTGTTATACTCGATGAGGAGGCTTTGTTATACTCGATCAGGGGATTTTGCTATACTCGACTAGGGGACTTTGTTATACTCGATCAGGGGACTTTGTTATACTCGACCAGGGGACTTTTTTATACTTGACCAATGGACTTTGTTATACTCGATGAGGGGCCTTTGTTATACTCGATCAGGGGACTTTCTTATACTCGAGCAGACGACTTTGGTATATTCGATCAGGGGATATATTATACTCGATCAGGGGACTTTGTTATACTTGTTTTGGGGACTTTGTTATACTCGTCCATTGGGCTTTGTTATAATAGGATCAGGGGACTTTGATATACTCGATCAGGGGACTTTGTCTTACTCGATGAGGGCCCTTTCTAATACTCGACCAGAGGACTTTGTTATAATCGATCAGGAAATTTTGTTATGCTCGATCTGGGGACTTTGTTATACTGCGCCTGGAGACGTTGTTATCCTCGATGAGGGGATATGTTATACTCGATCAGGGGACTTTGTTATACTGGACCAGGAGACTTTGTTATACTCGATCAGGGGACTTTGTTATACTCGATCAGGGGACTTTGTTATACTCGTCCAGGGGGCTTTGTTATGCTTGATCTAGGGACTTTGTTATACTAGGTCAGGAAACGTTGTTATACTCGATCAGGGGATATGTTATACTCGATCAGGGGACTTTGTTATACTGGACCAGGGGACTTTGTTATACTCTTCCAGGGGGCTTTGTTATATTAGGATCAGGGGACTTTGTTATTCTCGACCAGGGGACTTTGTTATACTCGACCAGAGGCCTTTCTTATACTCGGTCTGGGTGACTTTGTTATAATCGATCAGGGGACTTTGTTATGCTCGATCTGGGGACTTTGTTATACAGGGCCTGGAGACTTTGTTATACTCGATCAGGGGATATGTTATACTCGATCAGGGGACTTTTTTATACTTGACCAGAGGACTTTGTTATACTCGATCAGGGGATATGTTATACTCGATCAGTGGACATTGTTATACTCGATTAGGGGCCTTTGTTATACTCGATGAGGGGACCTTTGTTATACTGGGCCAGGGGACTTTTTTATACTCGATCAGGGGACTTTGTTATACTCGATCAGGGGACTTTTGTTATACTCGATCTGGGGACTTTGTTATACTCGACCAGGGGCCTTTGTTATACTCGATCACCGGACTTTGTTATACTCGATAAGGGGTCTTTGTAATACTCGATAAGGGGGATTTGTTATACTCGATAAGGGGACTTTGTTAGACTCGAACAGGGGGACTTTGTTATACTCGACCAGGGGACTTTGTTATACTCGATTAGGCGGCTTAGTTATACTCGATCAGGTGACTTTGTTATACTCGATGAGGGGCCTTTCTTATACTCGATCAGGGGCCTTTGTTATACTCGATCAGGGACTTTGTTATACTCGATCAAGGACTTTGTTATTCTCGACAAGGAGACTTTTTTATACTTGACCAATGGACTTTGTTATACTCGATGAGGGGCCTTTGTTATACTCGATCTGGGGACTTTGTTAAACTCGACCAGGGGACTTTTATATATTTGACCAATGGACTTTGTTATACTCGACCAGGGGACTTTGTTATAATCGATCAGGGACTTTGTTATACTCGATCAGGGACTTTGTTATACTCGATCAGGGGACTTTGTTATACTCGTCCAGGGGGCTTTGTTATACTCGATCAGGGGACTTTGTTATACTCGACCAGGGGCCTTTGTTATACTCGATCACCGGATTTTGTTAGACTCAAACAGGGGACTAAGTTATACTCGACCAGGGGAATTTGTTATACTCGATTAGTCGGCTTTTGTTATACTCGATCAGGGAACTTTGTTATACTCGATGAGGGGCCTTTGTTATACTCTATCAGGGGCCTGTGTTGTACTAGATCAGGGGACTTTGTTATACTCGATGAGGGGCCTTTTTTGAACTCGATCAGGGGCCTTTGTTATACTCGATCAGGGGACTTTTGTTATACTTGATCAGGAGACTTTCTTATACTCGAGCAGGGGACTTTGTTATACTCGATCAGGAGGCTTTGTTATACTCGATCAGGAGACTTTGCTATACTCGACCAGGGGACTTTGTTATACTCGATCAGGGGACTTTGTTAAACTCGACCAGGGGACTATTTTATACTTGACCAATGGACTTTGTTATACTCGATGAAGGGCCTTTGTTATACTCTATCTGGGGACTTTGTTATACTCGATCAGGGGACTTTGTTATACTCCATCAGGGGACTTTTTGTACTCGACCAGAGGACTTTGGTATTCTCGATCAGGGGACTTTGTTATACTCGACCAGGGGACTTTTTTATACCTGACCAATGGACTTTGTTATACTCAATGAGGGGCCTTTGCTATACTCGATCAGGGGACTTTGTTATACTCGAATAGGGGCCTTTGTTATACTCGATGAGGGGGCTTTGTTATACTCGATGAGGGGGCTTTGTTATACTCGACCAGGGGACTTTGTTATATGCGATCAGGGGACTTTTTTATACTCGATCAGGGACGTTGTTATACTCAACAAGAGGACTTTGATATACTCGATCAGGGGACTTTGTTATACTCAATCAGGGAACTTTGTTATACTCGATTAGGGGCCTTTGTTATACTCGATGAGGGGGCTTTGTTATACTCGACCAGGGGACTTTGTTATACTCGATCAGGGACTTTGTTATACTCGACAAGGGGACTTTTTTATAATCAATCAGGGGACATTGTCATACTCGTTCAGTGGACTTTCCTATATTTGACCAATGGACTTTGCTATACTCGATGAGGGGCTTTTGTTATACTCGATCAGTGGACTTTGTTATACTCGACCATGGGACTTTGTTATACTCGATCAGGGGACTTTCTTATACTCGAGCAGACGACTTTGGTATATTCGATCAGGGGATATGTTATACTCGATCAGGGGACTTTGTTATACTTGATTTGGGGTCTTTGTTATACTCGATCAGGGGACTTTGTAATACTCGATCAGAGGACTTCGTTATACTCGACCAGGGGCCTTTGTTATACTCGATTAGAAAACTTTGTTATACTCGACCAGGGGACTTTGTTATACTAAACCAGGGACTTTGTTATACTCGATCAGGGAACTTTGTTATACTCGATGAGGGGCCTTTGTTATACTCGATCAGGGGCCTTTGTTATACTAGATCATGGGACTTTGTTATACTCGATGAGGGGCCTTTTTTGGACTCGATCAGGGGACTTTGTTATACTCGATCAGGGGACTTTCTTATACTCGAGCAGGGGGCTGTGTTATACTCGATCAGGGGACTTTGTTATACTCAATGAGGAGGCTTTGTTATACTCGATGTGGGAACTTTGCTATACTCGACCACGGGACTTTGTTATACTCGATGTGGGAACTTTGTTATACTCTACCAGGGGACTTTTTTATACTTGACCAATGGACTTTGTTATACTCGATGAGGGGCCTTTGTTATACTCGATCTGGGGACTTTGTTATACTCGATCAGGGGACTTTGTTATACTCCATCAGGGGACTTTTATATACTCGACCAGGGGACTTTGTTATACTCGATCAGGGGACTTTGTTATACTCGACTAGGGAACTTTTTTATACTTGACCAATGGACTTTGCTATACTCGATGAGGAGGCTTTGTTATACTCGATCAGGGGACTTTGCTATACTCGACCAGGGGACTTTGTTATACTCGATCAGGGGACTTTGTTATACTCGACCAGGGGACTTTTTTATACTTGACCAATGGACTTTGTTATACTCGATGAGGGGCCTTTGTTATACTCGATCTGGGGACTTTGTTATACTCGATCAGGGGACTTTGTTATACTCCCTTAGGGGACTTTTTTATACTTGACCAGAGGACTTTGTTATTCTCGATCAGAGGGCTTCGTTATACTCGACCAGGGGCCTTTGTTATACTCGATTAGAAAACTTTGTTATACTCGACCAGGGGACTTTGTTTTACTCCACCAGGGACTTTGTTATACTCGATCAGGGGATATGTTATACTCGATTAGGGGACTTTGTTATGCTCGGTTCAGGGGTCTTTGTTATACTCGTCCATTGGGCTTTGTTATACTAGGATCAGGGGACTTTTTTATACTCGATCAGGGGACTTTGTCTTACTCGATGAGGGCCCTTTGTTATACTCGACCAGAGGACTTTGTTATGCTCGATCTTGGGACTTTGTTATACTGGGTCAGGAGACGTTGTTATCCTCGATGACGGGATTTGTTATACTCGATCTGGGGACTTTGTTATACTGGACCAGGAGACTTTGTTATACTCGATCAGGGGACTTTGTTATACTCGATCTGGGGACTTTGTTATACTGGACCAGGAGACTTTGTTGTACTGGACCAGGAGACTTTGTTATACTCGATCAGGGGACTTTGTTATACTCGTCCAGGGGGCTTTGTTATGCCGGATCTAGGGACTTTGTTATACTGGGTCAGGAAACGTTGTTATACTCGATCAGGGGATATGTTATACTCGATCAGGGGAATTTGTTATACTGGAATAGGGGACTTTGTTATACTCGTCCAGGGGGCTTTGTTATATTACGATCAGGGGACTTTGTTATTCTCGACCAGGGGACTTTGTTATACTCGACCAGAGGCCTTTCTTATACTCGGTCTGGGTGACTTTGTTATAATCGATCAGGGGACTTTGTTATGCTCGATCTTGGGACTTTGTTATACTGGGCCTGGAGACTTTGTTATACTCGATCAGGGGATATGTTATACTCGATCAGGGGACTTTTTTATACTTGACCAGAGGACTTTGTTATACTCGATCAGGGGATATATTATACTCGATCAGTGGACTTTGTTATACTCGATTAGGGGCCTTTGTTTTACTCGATGAGGGGGCTTTGTTATACTCGATCAGGGAACTTTGTTATTCTCAACCAAAGGACTTTTTTAAAATTAATCAGGGGACTTTGTCATACTCTATCAGGGGAATTTTGTTATACTCGATCAGGGGATATGTTATACTCGATCAGGGGACTTTGTTATACTCAACCAGAGGACTTTGTTATACTCGATCAGGGGACTTTTTTATACTCAATCAGGGGACTTTGTTATACTCGATTAGGGGCCTTTGTTATGCTCGATGAGTGGGGCTTTGTTATACGCGACCAGGGGACTTTGTTTTACTCGACCAAGGAACTTTGTTATACTCAACCAGGGGACTTTTTTAAAATTAATCAAGGGACTTTGTCATACTCGATCAGGGGAATTTTGTTTTACGCGATCAGGGGTTATATTATACTTGATCAGGGGACTTTGTAATACTCAACCAGAGGACTTTGTTATACTCGATCAGGGGACTTTGTTATACTCAATCATGGGACTTTGTTATACTGGATGAGGGGCTTTGGTTATCCTCGATCAGGGGACTTTGTTATACTCGACCAGGGAACTTTGTTATACTCGATCAGGGGACTTTCTTATACTCGAGCAGGGGGCTGTGTTATACTCGATCAGGGGACTTTGTTATACTCGATGAGAGGCTTTGTTATACTCGATGTGGGGACTTTGCTATACTCGACCACGGGACTTTGTTATACTCGATGTGGGGACTTTGTTATACTCGTCCAGGGGACTTTTTTATACATGACCAATGGACTTTGTTATACTGGATGAGGGGCCTTTGTTATACTCGATCTGGGGACTTTGTTATACTCGATCAGGGGACTTTGTTATACTCCATCAGGGGACTTTTTTATACTCGACCAGGGACTTTGTTATACTCGATCAGGGGACTTTGTTATACTCTTTTATACTTGACCAATGACTTTGCTATACTCGATGAGGAGGCTTTGTTATACTCGATCAGGGGACTTTGCTATAATCGACCAGGGGACTTTGTTATACTCGATCAGGGGACTTTGTTATACTCGACGAGGGGACTTTTTTATACTTGACCAATGGACTTTGTTATACTCGATGAGGGGCCTTTGTTATACTCGATCTGGGGACTTTGTTATACTCATCAGGGGACTTTGTTATACTCCCTCAGGGGACTTTTTTATACTCGACCAGAGGACTTTGTTATTCTCGATCAGAGGACTTTGTTATACTGGACCAGGGGACTTTTTTATACTTGACCAATGGATTTTGTTATACTCAATGAGGGGCCTTTGTTATACTCGATCAGGGGACTTTGTTATACTCGACCAGGGGACTTTGTTATATGCGATCAGGGGACTTTTTTATACTCGATCAGGGACTTTGTTATACTCGATCAGTGGACTTTCCTATATTTGACCAATGGACTTTGCTATACTCGATGAGGGCTTTTGTTATACTCGATCAGGGGACTTTGTTATACTCGACCAGGGGACTTTGTTATACTCGATCAGGGGACTTTCTTATACTCGAGCAGACGACTTTGGTATATTCGATCAGGGGACTTTGTTATACTTGATTAGGGGACTTCGTTATACTTGATCAGGGGACTTTCTTATACTCGAGCAGACGACTTTGTTAAACTCGATCAGGGGACTTTGTTATACTTGATTAGGGGACTTTGTTATACTTGATCAGGGGACTTTGTTATGCTCGATCTAGGGACTTTGTTATACTGGGTCAGGAAACGTTGTTATACTCGATTAGGGGATATGTTATACTCGATCAGGGGAATTTGTTATACTGGAATAGGGGACTTTGTTATACTCGTCCAGGGGGCTTTGTTATATTACGATCAGGGGACTTTGTTATTCTCGACCAGGGGACTTTGTTATACTCCACCAGAGGCCTTTCTTATACTCGGTCTGGGTGACTTTGTTATAATCGATCAGGGGACTTTGTTATGCTCGATCTGGGGACTTTGTTATACTGGGCCTGGAGACTTTGTTATACTCGATCAGGGGATATGTTATACTCGGTCAGGGGACTTTTTTATACTTGACCAGAGGACTTTGTTATACTCGATCAGGGGATATGTTATACTCGGTCATGGGACTTTTTTATACTTGACCAGAGGACTTTGTTATACTCGATCAGGGGATATGTTATACTCGATCAGTGGACTTTGTTATACTCGATTAGGGGCCTTTGTTTTACTCGATGAGGGGGCTTTGTTATACTCGATGAGGGAGCATTGTTATACTCAACCAGGGGACTTTTTTAAAATTAATCAGGGACTTTGTCATACTCTATCAGGGGAATTTTGTTATACTCGATCAGGGTTTATGTTATACTCGATCAGGGGACTTTGTTATACTCAACCAGAGGACTTTGTTATGCTCGATCAGGGGACTTTTTTATACTCAATCAGGGGACTTTGTTATACTCGATTAGGGGCATTTGTTATGCTCGATGAGTGGGGCTTTGTTATACGCGACCAGGGGACTTTGTTATACTCGATCAAGGAACTTTGTTATACTCAACCAGGGGACTTTTTTAAAATTAATCAAGGGACTTTGTCATACTCGATCAGGGGAATTTTGTTTTACGCGATCAGGGGTTATATTATACTTGATCAGGGGACTTTGTAATACTCAACCAGAGGACTTTGTTATACTCGATCAGGGGACTTTGTTATACTCAATCATGGGACTTTGTTATACTGGATGAGGGGCTTTGGTTATCCTCGATCAGGGGACTTTGTTATACTCGCATCAGGACTCGTCATACCTGATCAGGGACTTTCTTATACTCGAGCAGGGGCTGTGTTATAATCGACCACGGACTTTGTTATACTCGATGTGGGGACTTTGTTATACTCGTCCAGGGACTTTTTTATACTTGACCAATGGACTTTGTTATACTGATGAGGGGCCTTTGTTATACTCGATCTGGGGACTTTGTTATACTCGATCAGGGGACTTTGTTATACTCCATCAGGGGACTTTTTTATACTCGACCAGGGGACTTTGTTATACTCGATCAGGGGGCTTTGTTATACTCGACCAGGGGACTTATTTATACTTGACCAATGGACTTTGCTATACTCGATGAGGGGCCTTTGTTATACTCGATCTGGGGACTTTGTTATACTCGATCAGGAGACTTTGTTATATGCGATCAGGGGACTTTTTTATACTCGATCAGGGACTTTGTTATACTCGATCAGGGGACTTTGTTATACTCGACCAGGGGACTTTGTTATACTCGATCAGGGGACTTTCTTATACTTGAGCAGACGACTTTGGTATATTCGATCAGGGGATATGTTATACTCGATCAGGGGACTTTGTTATACTTGATTAGGGGACTTTGTTATACTTGATCAGGGGACTTTGTAATACTCGATTAGAAAACTTTGTTATACTCGACCAGGGGACTTTGTTTTACTCCACCAGGGACTTTGTTATACTCGATCAGGGGATATGTTATACTCGATTAGGGGACTTTGTTATGCTCGGTTCAGGGGTCTTTGTTATACTCGTCCATTGGGCTTTGTTATACTAGGATCAGGGGACTTTGTTATACTCGATCAGGGGACTTTGTCTTACTCGATGAGGGCCCTTTGTTATACTCGACCAGAGGACTTTGTTATAATCGATCAGGGGACTTTGTTATGCTCGATCTGGGGACTTTGTTATACTGCGCCAGGAGACGTTGTTATCCTCGATGAGGGGATATGTTATACTCGATCAGGGGACTTTGTTATACTGGACCAGTAGACTTTGTCTTACTCGATCAGGGGACTTTGTTATACTCGATCAGGGGACTTTGTTATACTCGTCCAGGGGGCTTTGTTATGCTCGATCTAGGGACTTTGTTATACTGGGTCAGGAAACGTTGTTATACTCGATCAGGGGGCTTTGTTATATTACGATCAGGCGACTTTGTTATTCTCGACCAGGGGACTTTGTTATACTCGACCAGAGGCCTTTCTTATACTCGGTCTGGGTGACTTTGTTATAATCGATCAGGGGACTTTGTTATGCTCGATCTGGGGACTTTGTTATACTAGGCCTGGAGACTTTGTTATACTCGATCAGGGGATATGTTATACTCGATCAGGGGACTTTTTTATACTTGACCAGAGGACTTTGTTATACTCGATCAGGGGATATGTTATACTCGATCAGTGGACCTTGTTATACTCGATTAGGGGCCTTTGTTTTACTCGATGAGGGGGCTTTGTTATACTCGATCAGGGAACTTTGTTATACTTAACCAGGGGACTTTTTTTAAATTAATCAGGGGACTTTGTCATACTCTATCAGGGGAATTTTGTTATACTCGATCAGGGGACTTTGTTATACTCAACCAGAGGACTTTGTTTTACTCGATCAGGGGACTTTTTTATACTCAATCAGGGGACTTTGTTATACTCGATTAGGGGCCTTTGTTATGCTCGATGAGGGGGCTTTGTTGTACGCGACCAGGGGACTTTGTTATACTCGATCAAGGAAGTTTGTTATACTCAACCAGGGGACTTTTTTAAAATTAATCAAGGGACTTTGTCATACCCGATCAGGGGAATTTTGTTTTACGCGATCAGGGGTTATATTATACTTGATCAGGGGACTTTGTAATACTCAACCAGAGGACTTTGTTATACTCGATCAGGGGACTTTGTTATACTCAATCATGGGACTTTGTTATACTCGATGAGGGGCTTTGGTTATCCTCGATCAGGGGACTTTGTTATACTCGATCAGGGGACTTTGTTATACTCGATCAGGGGACTTTGTTATACTCGACCAGAGGACTTTTTTATACTCGATCAGGGGATATGTTATACTCGATGAGGGGATTTTGCTATACTTGATTAAGGGACTTTGTTATACTCGATCAGGGGAATTATGTTATACTCGATCAGAGGACTTTGTTATACTCGACCAGGGGCCTTTGTTATACTCGACCAGGGGCCTTTGTTATACTCGATAAGAAAACTTTGTTATACTCGACCAAGGGACTTTGTTATACTCGATCAAGGGACTTTTGTTATACTCGATCAGGGGACTTTGTTATACTCGTCCAGGGGCCGTTGTTATACTCGATCAGGGGACTTTGTTATACTGGACCAGGGGACTTTTTTATACCCGATCAGGGAACTTTGTTATACTGGATCAGGGGACTTTTGTTATACTCGATCAGGGGACTTTGTTATACTCGATAAGGGGACTTTGTCTTACTCGATTAGGGCCCTTTGCTATACTCGACCAGGGGACTTTGATATAATCGATAAGGGGACTTTGTTATACTCGATATGGGGACTTTGTTATACTGGGCCAGGGGACTTTTTTATACTCGATCAGGGGACTTTGTTATACTCGATCAGGGGACCATTGTTATACTCGATCAGGGGACTTTGTTATACTCGACCAGGGGCCTTTGTTATACTCGATCACCGGACTTTGTTATACTCCATAAGGAGCTTTGTAATACTCGATAAGGGGAATTTGTTATACTCGATAAGGGGACTTTGTTAGACCCGAACAGGGGACTTTGTTATACTCGACCAGGGACCTTTGTTATAGTCGATCACCGGATTTTGTTAGACTCAAACAGAGGACTAAGTTATACTCGTCCAGGGGACTTTGTTATAATCGATCAGGGGACTTTGGTATACTCGATCAGGGACTTTTTTATACTCGATCAGGGGACTTTGTTATACTCGATTAGGGGACCTTTGTTATACTCGATCAGGGGCCTTTGTTATTCTAGATCAGGGGACTTTCTTATACTCGGTTCAGGGGTCTTTGTTATACTCGTCCAGTGGGCTTTGTTATACTAGGATCAGGGGACTTTGTTATACTCGATTAATGGACTTTGTCTTACTCGATGAGGGCCCTTTGTTATACTCGACCAGGGGACTTTGTTATAATCGATCAGGGGACTTTGTTATGCTCGATCTGGGGACTTTGTTATACTGCGCCAGGAGACGTTGTTATACTCGATGAGGGGATATGTTATACTGGATCAGGGTCTTTGTTATATTGGACCAGGGGACTTTGTTATACTCGATCAGGGACTTTGTTATACTCGATCAGGGAACTTTGTTATACTCGCCCAGGGGGCTTTGTTATACTCGATCAGGGGGACTTTGTTATACTCGATCAAGGACTTTGTTATACTCGACAAGGGGACTTTTTTATACTTGACCAATGGACTTTGTTATACTCGATGAGGGGCCTTTGTTATACTCGATTTGGGGACTTTGTTATACTCGACCAGGGGACTTTTTTATACATGACCAATGCACTTTGTTATACTCGACCAGGGGACTTTGTTATAATCGATCAGGGGACTTTGGTATACTCGATCAGGGACTTTGTTATACTCAATCAGGGGACTTTGTTATACTCGTCCAGGGGGCTTTGTTATACTCGATCAAGGGACTTTGTTATACTCGACCAGGGGCCTTTGTTATAGTCGATCACCGGATTTTGTTAGACTCAAACAGAGGACTAAGTTATACTCGACCAGGGGACTTTGTTATAATCGATCAGGGGACTTTGGTATACTCGATCAGGGACTTTTTTATACTCGATCAGGGGACTTTGTTATACTCGATCAGGGGACATTTGTTATACTCGATCAGGGGACTTTGTTATACTCGACCAGGGGCCTTTCTTATACTCGATCACCGGACTTTGTTATACTCGATAAGGGGTCTTTGTAATACTCGATAAGGGGAATTTGTTATACTCGATAAGGGGACTTTGTTAGACTCGAAAGGGGGACTTTGTTATACTCGACCAGGGGAATTTGTTATACTCGATTAGGCGGCTTTGTTATACTCGATCAGGGAACTTTGTTATACTCGATGAGGGGCCTTTGTTATACTCGATCAGGGGCCTGTGTTATACTAGATCAGGGGACTTTGTTATACTCGATGAGGGGCCTTTTCTGGACTCGATCAGGGGCCTTTGTTATACTCGATCAGGTGACTTTGTTATACTTGATCATGGGACTTTCTTATACTCAGATGAGGGCCTTTTCCGACCCTCGGACTGAAATTTTGTTATACTCGATCAGGTGACTTTGTTATACTTGATCATGGGACTTTCTTATACTCGAGCAGGGGGCTGTGTTATACTCGATCAGGGGACTTTGTTATACTCGATGAGGAGGGTTTGTTATACTCGATCAGGGGATTTTGCTATACTTGACCAGGGGAATTTGTTATACTCAACAAGAGGACTTTGTTATACTCGATCAGGGGACTTTGTTATACTCAATTAGGGGACTTTTTTATACTCGATTAGGGGCCTTTGTTATACTCGATGAGGGGCTTTGTTATACTCGACCAGGGGACTTTGTTATACTCGATCAGGTGACTTTCTTATACTCGAGCAGACGACTTTGGTATATTCGATCAGGGGATATGTTATACTCGACCAGGGGCCATTGTTATACTCGATTAGAAAACTTTGTTATACTCGACCAGGGGACTTTGTTATACTCCACCAGGGACTTTGTTATACTCGACCAGGGGATATGTTATACTCGACCAGGGGATATGTTATACTCGATGAGGGGACTTTGTTATGCTCGGTTCAGGGGTCTTTGTTATACTCGTCCATTGGGCTTTGTTATACAAGGATCAGGGGTCTTTGTTATACTCGATCAGGGTACTTTGTCTTACTCGATGAGGGCCCTTTGTTATACTCGACCAGGGGACTTTGTTATACTCGTCTAGGGGGCTTTGTTATATTAGGATCAGGGGACTTTGTTATTCTCGACCAGGGGACTTTGTTATACTCGACCAGAGGCCTTTGTTATACTCGGTCTGGGTGACTTTGTTATAATCGATCAGGGGTCTTTGTTATCCTCGATCTGTGGACTTTGTTATACTGGGCCTGGAGACTTTGTTATACTCGATCAGGGGATATGTTATACTCGATCAGGGGACTTTGTTATACTGGACCAGGGGACTTTGTTATACTCGATCAGGGGACTTTGTTATACTCGATCACGGGACTTTGTTATACTCGTCTGGGGGTCTTTTTTATACACGATCAGGGGACTTTGTTATACTCGATGAGGAGGCTTTGTTATAATCGATGTGAGGACTTTGCTATACTCGACCACGGGACTTTGTTATACTCGATGTGGGGACTTTGTTATACTCGTCCAGGTGACTTTTTTATACTTGACCAATGGACTTTGTTATACTCGATGAGTGGCCTTTCTTATACTCGATCTGGGGACTTTGTTATACTCGATCAGGGGACTTTGTTATACTCCATCAGGGGACTTTTTTATACTCGACCAGGGGACTTTGTTATATTCGATCAGGGGACTTTGTTATACTCGACCAGGGGACTTTTTTATACCTGACCAATGGACTTTGCTATACTCGATGAGGAGGCTTTGTTATACTCGATCAGGGGACTGTGCTAAACTCGACCAGGGGAATTTGTTTTACTCGATCAGGGGACTTTGTTATAGTCGACCAGGGGGCTTTTTTATACTTGACCAATGGACTTTGTTATACTCGATGAGGGGCCTTTGTTATACTCGATCTGGGGACTTTGTTATACTCAATCAGGGGACTTTGTTATACTCCCTCAGGGGACTTTTTTATACTCGACCAGAGGACTTTGTTATTCTCGATCAGAGGACTTTGTTATACCTCGATCAGGGACTTTTTATATTTCTGACCAATGTGATTTTATATACTCAATGAGAGGGCCTTTATATTCTGGATCAGGGGCTTTGTTATACTTGAACAGGGACTTGTTATGCGTGATCAGGGACTTTTTATACCGATCAGGGACTTTGTTATACCGATCAGTGGACTCTTCCCTATATTTGGACCAATGGACTTTGCTATACTGGATGAGGGCTTTTTATACGCCGGTATCAGGGACTTTTGTTATACCGACCAGGGACTTTGTTATACCCGATCAGGGGACTTTCTTATACTCGAGCAGACGACTTTGGTATACTCGATCAGGGGATATGTTATACTCGATCAGGGGACTTTGTTATACTTGATTAGGGGACTTTGTTAATCTTGATCAGGGGACTTTGTAATACTCGATCAGAGGACTTCGTTATACTCGACCAGGGGCCTTTGTTTTACTCGATTAGAAAACTTTGTTATACTCGACCAGGGGACTTTGTTTTACTCCACCAGGGACTTTGTTATACTCGATCAGGGGATATGTTATACTCGATTAGGGGACTTTGTTATGCTCGGTTCAGGGGTCTTTTTTATACTCGTCCATTGGGCTTTGTTATACTAGGATCAGGGGACTTTGTTATACACGATCAGGGGACTTTGTCTTACTCAATGAGGGCCCTTTGTTATACTCGACCAGAGGACTTTGTTATAATCGATCAGGGGACTTTGTTATGCTCGATCAAGGGACCTTTGTTATACTCGATCAGGGGACTTTGTTATACTCGACCAGGGGCCTTTGTTATACTCGATCACCGGACTTTGTTATACTCGATAAGGAGTCTTTGTAATACTCGATAAGGGGAATTTGTTATACTCGATAAGGGGACTTTGTTAGACTCGAACAGGGGACTTTGTTATACTCGACCAGGGACCTTTGTTATAGTCGATCACCGGATTTTGTTAGACTCAAACAGAGGACTAAGTTATACTCGACCAGGGGACTTTGTTATAATCGATCAGGGGACTTTGGTATACTCGATCAGGGACTTTTTTATACTCGATCAGGGGACATTGTTATACTCGATTAGGGGACCTTTGTTATACTCGATCAGGTGCCTTTGTTATACTAGATTAGGGGACTTTCTTATACTCGGTTCAGGGGTCTTTGTTATACTCGTCCAGTGGGCTTTGTTATACTAGGATCAGGGGACTTTGTTATACTCGATCAATGGACTTTGTCTTACTCGATGAGGGCCCTTTGTTATACTCGATCAGGGGACTTTGTTATAATCGATCAGGGGACTTTGTTATGCTCGATCTGGGGACTTTGTTATACTGTGCCAGGAGACGTTGTCATACTCGATGAGGGGATATGTTATACTCGATCAGGGTCTTTGTTATATTGGACCAGGGGATTTTGTTATACTCGATCAGGGACTTTGTTATACTCGATCAGGGAACTTTGTTATACTCGCCCAGGGGGCTTTGTTATACTCGATCAGGGGACTTTGTTATACTCGATCAAGGACTTTGTTATACTCGACAAGGGGACTTTTTTATACTTGACCAATTGACTTTGTTATAATCGATGAGGGGCCTTTGTTATACTCGATTTGGGGACTTTGTTGTACTCGACCAGGGGACTTTTTTATACTTGACCAATGGACTTTGTTATACTCGACCAGGGGACTTTGTTATAAACGATCAGGGGACTTTGGTATACTCGTTCAGGGACTTTGTTATACTCGATCAGGGGACTTTGTTATACTCGTCCAGGGGGCTTTGTTATACTCGATCAAGGGACTTTGTTATACTCGACCAGGGGCCTTTGTTATAGTCACTCACCGGATTTTGTTAGACTCAAACAGAGGACTAAGTTATACTCGACCAGGGGACTTTGTGATAATCGATCAGGGGACTTTGGTATACTCGATCAGGGACT
>NW_024742340.1:0-25056 GCF_018991925.1 Homarus americanus
CTGAATGATGTGATCCACATGAACAAATCTCGAACAGTTACCACATTTCACTAAATATGTCCTAGATCCACATACCTTGTCAATGACACCAGTTATCCACTTTGCATGTACAGTACCATAACCTTTAGCCATATTCCTAACTCTCACCCTATCATTTACCTTGAACACTCTTTCACTGGAACTCTTATCATGATACATCTTTTGTTGAGCGTGTTTCCTCTCTACAACTTCAAACAGACTTGGCTTAACTGAACTTAATCTTGTTCTCAACTGTCTCTTCATCATTAACTCTGCAGGAGTACATCCTGTCACACTATGTGGTGTGGTTCTGTATCTGAGTAAGAAATTTGCTAGTCTGTGTTTCATTGATTTTCCTACAGTTCCTTGAATTACCTGCTTGGAAAGTGCTCCCTTTACAATTCTAACTGATCTCTCAGCTGCACCATTAGAGGCAGGATGATAGGGTGGGGTCAGTACATGCTTTACACCGTTGAATCTCATGAAGTTTTTAAACTCTGATGATTGGAATGGAGGACCATTGTCAGAAACTACCTCTTCTGGTATTCCATGTTCGGCAAATATTAATCTTAATTCATTGATGATGCTACCAGCATTAGTACTGTACATGTGCTTAACATCAATCCACTTTGAATGACTATCAATTAATACAAGAAATTTGTCTGTTCCCTTATCACAGAAATCAATGTGTACTCTTTGGAAGGGACGGGTAGGCCATTTCCAGGTTTTCAAAGGTGTGCTGGGTGGCATACTCCTAACATTCTGACAAACAGAGCACTCACGTACCATCATTTCTATTTCACCATCCAGTTTAGGCCACCACACAAAACTTCTGGCCAGTGCTTTCATAGCACATATACCTGGATGTTCAAAATGCAGTTCATTCAAAATTTGCCCTCTAAAACACTGTGGAATTAACACTCTCATACCCCACAACACACATCCCTGTTCTACTGATAATTGACATCTCCTTAAATGATACGGTTGAAAGTCTAAGGATGGACAAATCTCTGGCCATCCATTTAGTGTATACTCCAGGACTCTTCCTAATACAACATCTTTCCTAGTTTCATGAGCAATCATTCCGGAGGTGACTGGAAAATCTTCTGCTATCATGGTTACAGCATAAACCTTAGGCTCTACTCCATCATTTGATCCACTACCTGGCAACTTTGACAAAGCATCTGCATTGGAATGATCATCTGAACATCTGTACTGTATCTCATAGTCATATGCCGACAATATCAAAGCCCATCTCTGCATTCTTGCTGCAGCAAGTGTAGGAACAGGTGATTTAGGACCCAAAATTGCCAAGAGAGGCTTGTGATCAGTTATTAAAACAAAATTCCTCCCATATAGATACTGGTGAAATTTCTTTACTCCAAATATGATAGACAAAGCCTCTTTCTCTATTTGTGCATAATTTTTCTCGCTTTGGGTAAGAGTTCTCGAGGCATATGCAATGGGTCTTTCTTCACCGTTATCCATTATGTGACTTATGACAGCACCTAATCCATAGCCCGATGCATCACAAGCAAGCTTCAGTGTTCTACTGGTATCATAGTGGACCAAAACATCAGTACTAGACAGAGCAGCTTTATAATCTTCAAATGACTTCTGAGTTGCACTGTTCCATTTCCATGGTATCCCTTTCTTTAATAGTTCATGCAGAGGGGCTAAAACTGATGAAAGTCCACTCAAGAACCTTGAATAATACTGTATCATACCTAGGAAAGCTTTCAATTCACTGACATTTTTGGAGCAGGTAAATTTACTATGGCTCCTACTTTATCTTCTACAGGTCTCAGCCCTTCTGCATTCACTTTGTAGCCAAGATAAGTTACTTCTTTAGCTAGGAATGAACATTTGCTCTTGTTGAGCCTGACATTGTGTGCCAACAATCTTTCGAATACTGTGGCTAGGGTTTTGACATGATTTTGGATGTCACTGTCAACAATAAGGACATCATCCTGAAAACATAACACATTGGGAAGACCCACAAGAATTTTGTCCATGATACACTGAAATAACTTTGGTGCACTTTTAACACCATAAGGCAACCTTTTGAACTTATACAATCCTTTATGAGTGTTGATGGTAAGGTACTGTTGACTTTCAGCATCAACAGAGACCTGAGCATATGCTTGGGACAAGTCTAACTTAGTGAAAATGGTTCCACCTGTTAGTGCAGCAAACAAATCTTGAGATGTGGGTAAGGGATATTGCTCATCCTCAACAGCTTGATTAATGGTAACTTTATAATCACCACATAGTCTAACAGATTTATCAGCTTTAGGTACAATTACTATAGGAGCAGCCCAATTGCTCTTGGTGGTTTTCACAATAATTCCCTCACTCACAAGTCTGTCTAATTCCTTCTCAACCTCACCTTTCAATGCATAAGGAACAGGTCTGGACTTAGCATATATGGGTGTAACATCTTTGTCAATGGTGATATGAGCTTCATAACCCTTTATACCATCCTGTCCCTTTACAAATAAAATCTTGTATTTTTCAAGCAATTTCTCAAGACCTGGAATACTGTTACACATTCTAACACTAAATATCTCCTTCCAGTCCATCTCAAGTTCACACAACCAGTTCTTACCTAACAAAGTTGGTCTATTCACATAACTAGCTATAATTAATGGCAACTTTAAATTCTGATTTTTGTACTTTACCTCACACTCTAATTTACCTTCTGTGTTCAAAATCTCTCCAGTATAAGTTCTCAACTTGACACCTGAGTCTTCTAAAGGCACATGCGCAAATAGTTTGTCATACATATCTTTACTCATTATGAAGAAATCAGCTGCAGTATCCATTTCCATGGTTACAGGTGTGTCATTAATACACAAGTCCACATTATACCTATGTTTAACTTTCTCTTCACGACTGGTGTAAATAGTAAACACATGGGCACTCTCATCATTATCAGATCCAAAATTACTAACACTCTCATGAATACTGTTTTTCATTTCCTTCTCTTCATCTTCAACGGCATATACTCTACCTTTATCACTTCGACAGGCAGGAGCAATATGTCCAATACGTCGACAATTGTAACATTTTGAATTCTTGAACTTACACTGAAAGCTTTCATGTTTCCCTCGGCACCTCTTACATTTTAAATCAGCATGTGTTCCTTGTTTTGTGGTATAATTATTCCTTTTAGCTACAGTTACTTTACACACTGAGCCACTACTGCCAACTGTTTCACTACCAGCATTGGCAACAAATTCTTTGGTGTTTTTCTCGGCCAATTCCATGCTTGTAGCTATCTGACATGCACTTTCAAAAGTTAAGTTAGTGGTGTTCATTAACTTATTCTGTATTTTTTCATAATTCAGGCCTATTACAAACCTGTCTCTTAGAGCTCGATTCAAGAACTGTCCAAAGTTACAGTGAATGAATAACTTCTTCAAATTACTTACTTACTGATTCATCTTTACCTCTATCTCTGGTGCCAAATCTCTAACTTTCAGCGATCTCAAGTGGAGCAGGGTCAAAATGTTGCTTCAGAATCTTGGTAATCTGAATCAGTGAGGAGTCCTTGGGTTTGTTTGGAGTAAGCAGATTGACCAGAGTAGAATAAACATTAGCTCCTACCTCTGTCAAAAAGATTGCTTTTATTTTCTCTTGAAGGGCTTTCTTCTTCTGAGCATCACCACCGTCGTCCATTAATTCATTTGCCAGAAAGAAGAAGTCCATTCTCTCACAATATGATGTGAAATCTTCCTTGTCTGCATCATACTCCCCCAGTCGTCCGATGTATCCACTGACGCCAGCCATGGTTGCTCTCTTCACTTAAATTCTCCAGGTTCAGAATAACCTTCCCTTCAGTGGTCACTATCCTCTCTTCAAGGACTTCACCAACACTTTGTGAATCCCATCCTCATCGCCAGTGTAGTATCTTGCGTTATTTAATGGGAGAATGACAAGCACGTGGTCGGTCTGGCTGGGCGTTTATTCTCTGTTCTTAGTTACAACGTGCCTAACACATTTCGTGTTTACACAAGCCTAAACACTTTCTGACTTTGGTAAGAAGTAACATAAGATATAATATATTTATTCAATAAAGGCAGCATATAAACATACATATATATAACAACTATCACTAGCAAGGGAGTTTTCATATCTTCACGTCTTTCCTTTGAAAAGTTGTTGTATGCTGTCGAGATTAATAAGACTATGAATTATACTGAACGTCCCCCAGGGTAAAACAACGAAACATAAAAACTCTAACCACGAATTTTCAATAGAGCAAATAAAGTTTTTATTCTGGATAATTACTCATATTTTTTCACATTACATGTACTCTTTCCAAAATAAATTTGAAGTTTCTGCAACCCCATTTTCTGTGTTGGTGACGCTTACAGGTGTGATAGCAAGTAACGGGTCTCTGTGGCGTAATAACCGGCGCTTCGCTCTGCGTCAACTGCGAGACCTGGGAATGGGTAAGTCCAAGCTGGTGGCAGCCGTGCAGCGGTCGGGCACACAGCTGGTGCAGCAGCTCAAGAAACAAGCTGGAAGACCTGCACCGATGCCTCACGCCCTTCATGTCGCTGTTGTTAACGTCATCTGGCAGATGGTCGGCGGTGAGTAATCGCTGGGTATGTTCATGTGAATATCTCTTTACACGTCCCACTAAACTTAAAATTTTCATGTCTTTGGGAAGTTTTTATTTGTGAAAAATGATATGCCTTGTGAGTCTTGGAATGACAATTTACAATATACTGTTGGTAGGGGTTGGGTTTGTAAAACTAGTACCCAGATGAAATGATATATATATATATATATATATATATATATATATATATATATATATATATATATATATATATATATATAACAACAGTTAATACCACAAAATTGGAGAAATAGTAAGCAAAAATCGCGTTACAGCAAACAAGCGTTCGCGTTACACAAATATCGTTCCTCTATTCATAAATCGCGTTACAGCCAATTCGTGTTGTCAAAACACGCGTTATAGCAGAACTCACTGTACTAATGAACAATGACAGTTTTCCCAGATAACCTCAAACAAAAGAATATAAACAAAAAGTAGGAATTATTGTTAAAGGGGAATAAAAAAAAAATCCCCCCCCCCCTTACAAATGGTATTACTGTACAGTAATGAAATGTATAACTTAAAATCTGCACCCCTACACCTGCATAACTGGGCTACTTACTAGAAACTTCAGTCAAGATGGCCTGTTCTGAATCTAACTTTGTCTGGCCATACTTGCTCAGAGGGTTGCACTTGTCTTCCACTGTGTAGGGAGGGGCAGAGCCATCAAACACATAGTCTGTACTAATGTGGATCATTTTACACCCAATTTCATCTGAAAGATAAAATAAAAAACATTATTAAATTACACCTTAACCAAATTAATTACCATTATCACCGAATACCGTACCATTTTAAATATAATACTGGAAGCAGGTCCTCATGCAATTTCCTTCAATATCCTCATTGCATCACATGAAAGTGAGAGTTGGTCTCATAGGCAGCATATTGGCCTGCTATAGACAGTGTAGATACAGCACACTTTATACTAAGTCTTTGGCATGAAAGGAGGCAGCATAGCTGGCACTGCACTCAACTGCCTTTCCTAACTGAAAAGTTTGAAACTAATTTACACTTGGGTAGACTGGGAGAGGCCCAGGATCAAGTTATGAGAAGAGGAAAGTATTGTGTCCACTTGGCCACCACTGCCATCAACTTCACGTACACATGTACTAATTCCCTTCCTATCCCTCCACTTTTCCAATTCCTGAAAAGAAAGTTATATGGCAAAATTACAACATCTTTTACACAAGGTCACTCAAATAGCATACCAAATGATAAATTTCCAGAATATATTTTTCACTTGGCTTCCCTTGTATATTGCCCACCAAGTGCAGATCCAGGAATATCAAAAGTGGGGGGTCCAAGAAGTTGCCATGTGCACTTAATATTAGGAGATATTCTGAGGTCAATAGTAAATACTTTTTACTATACAAAAATGCCTGAATACAATTTTCTAGTTAAAGGGGGGATCTGGACACCCCAGGACTCCCATGGATCTACCCCTGCTCACAGTGTCAAGCTGTACGTTAACTTAAGAATACAGTGCAACCTCGTATAACGTCGTCCCGCTTAACATTGCTTCGGTACTAAGTGGCTAAACTTTAGAGACCAAAAATTTTTTTAACGTCCCGGGGATCAAATACCAAATCATTTTGCGTCATCACGGACTACTTTCTACGGCGCATCACCCGCTCTTGTCTGGCCGCGCTACACTCTCTCGGCTCGGCGCGCTGCCCTCACTCGCGGAACGTCACAGCATCCCCAAGCGACGCCAAGCCAGTCTCTGTTACAACTTCACATTATTCGTTTGTGCTTTAAGTGCTATCGCTGTAAAACTGTACTATAACCCTTCAAAATGGTTTCCAAGTGCCAATCAAGTGCTACTGATGCTTAGTGCTACGAAAATGGATGTATTAAGCCGATTTAAAAAAGGTGATCGCGCTGTGGACAGAGCCGCTGTGCTTGGTCTAACCCCAACACCGGTGCGCACTATCTGGACCAACGCTGACAAGATTAAGGTTAGTGCTGGAAGTGGTACTACTCTCAGTGCAACTAATACAACTCGTACTATAAGTACGGTGATAGAAAAAGGGGAAAAGATGCTGGCTATGTGGATGGAGGACCAGAATCAATGCAATGCGCCTGTGAGCCTTATGGTTATCCAGCATAAGGCCAGATCCTTATTTGACAGAAGAGGGTGAAGGATAGAAGGAACAGACCTTTACGACCAGCCGAGGCTGGTTTCAACGATTTAAGCGCAGGTATAACTTCCACAATATTTAGATGACCGGTGAAGCTACCAGTTCAGATACGGTTGCTGCCGAGACATTCCCGCCAGAATTCAAACGGATTATCCAGGAAGGAGGACACTCATCGAAGCAAGTCTTCAGTGTGGATGAGACTGGTCTCTTTTGGAAGAGGATAACTGAGAGTACCTATATCTCCAAGGAGGAGAAAAGAGCGCCAGGTTTTAAAGCGGCAAAAGACAGCTTGACTCTGCTGCTTGGCGCAAACGCTGCCGGTGACTTCAAGCTGAAGCTGATGTTGATTTCTCGCGTTGCTAACCCACGGGTCCTGAAAGGTTACTCTAAGGATCACCTTCCTGTCATTTACAAGGCAAACAAAAAGGCATGGATAATCTGCGCCTTATTTAGCCTGTGGTTAAACGTGTATGCCGTCCCTGCAATGAAGGAATACTGTGCCAAGGAGCACCTTGACTTCAAAATTCTTCTGATCGTTGACAATGCTCCAGCTCACCCTCCCAATCTCGACGACTTGCATGAGTGTAAAAGTTGTACTCCTGCCTGCCAACACGACAGCACGGATGCAGCCTATGGACCAAGGCGTCATCGCCGCATTCAAGGCGTATTATTAATGCCGTACCATGGCCCAGCTGCTCAAGGCTACAGACAAAGAAAACAAACCCACGATCCGAGAATATTGGTGTGGCTTCAATATTCTTCATGCAATTGACAACATTGGCAAGGCATGGGAAGAGGTTTCAGAAAGTTGCCTGAATGGTGTGTGGGGTAAATTGTGGCCCGAGTGCGTCAACAGTTTTACGGGATTCACGGACTTAGTCCCAGCTGTGAATAGGGATATACTCAGCTTGGCTAAACAGGCAGGCTTTGATGAGCTGGAATCAGAGGAATTGAGGACGTCCTGGCATCCCATACAGAAGGGCTCACCAACGAAGATCTGCAACAACTAACAGAACACAGTCCTGTTGAAGACGACGACGACGACAAAGAAGAACCTCAACGAACGCTAACTTCCAAGAGGATGGCAGAATCGTTCAACATGATCCAGCAAGCAATGCAAATCCTTGTATATGATGACCCAAACAGAGAACATAGCTCAAAGGTTCAACGCAGCATTGATGACAGTCTTGGTTGTTACACTAGAGATGTATAAGAAGAAGAAGAGTAGCACCAAGCAGTCAACACTGGATTCATTTGTACGTCGCAGGACGGCAGAAGCAGCTTCTTCACAACATTCAGCAGCCAAGGAGGAGCAAATAACAATGGAGGAGGAGCAAACTTCAATGGAGGAGGAGCAAACAGCGGCAGAGGAACCCCAGTCAGCACAGGAGGAGGAGGAGGCAACCGCAGAATCTCAATGACTCACCACACTCCTCTTCTCACGCCCTCCTCCGCTCCTGCCCTCCTCCTCCTTCGCTCCCGCTATACTCCTCCCCTCCCGCCAAACGCCTCCTCCGCTTCACTACGTAACCCACTGCACACTCGCTCTACCACCTCCACCCATCGGTGAGTACCAATACAAACTTAGTAGTTGTATATGTATGCTCTATTTTCTATAGAAATGGCAATGAGTTTCTGTACAGTATATGTAATGTATTTCATGGGGCAAGGGGAGGCTCAGGAACATAACTCCCGTATTTTATCTATTTCTTATGGGGAAAATTGATCCGCTTAACGTTGTTTCGTAAAACATAGCATTTTATAGGACCGTAACCCCGACGTTAAGCGAGGACTTACTGTACAGGTAAACCCCAATAAACAATGGGCTTAGGTTCCTAAAAGTGAAATAATGTAGATAGGGAGCATTATAACACGGGGTTCAATGGGATAATTTCCCAGCCAGTCCCCAAACACACATGTATCATCAACGAAAAAATCCTACACTTATAAAATCAATAGAAAACAATTAAACAACATTCACCACATCATGAAGAATAACCCTGGTCATCATTGCATGTCCCCTTTGAGGCTAAGGGGACTCTTGTAGGTGGAGTGGAAACATCACTCTGACTCCCACACAGATTCTGGGGAGTCAAGCTTCACCTCAAATCCATGGTTATCTTGGATGCCTTGGCCTTCCCTGACATTTTTAAAGTTACACTCCTCACTCCACAGTCACAAAAACAGAGCAAAAGCATTTGTCACACAAAAACAATGATAACATGCGACACTGTTCACATCATTTTCACAACAACAGACGCGAAGCACCTTACAGTCACAAAAACACAGAAAATATAATTTCACAATCACCAGAACAGTTCAATCTGAATGAGGATGCTGTTCTCTCACTATGGATAAAAAAAAAACATCGATGATAAGCACAATGAACCATGCTGACCGAAAATTGTGGAGCAATGCAATAGCGCGTTTATGATCAACAAAGAATTAAGCAGAGGGCTGTAGAGAGTGGGTTGGCCGTGTGGCGGCGCACGGATAAGGCAGATAAGTAAAAGGAGAGATGCATGGTGCATAAGGTTAAAAATAGTTTCCGTATAAAATGTCACTGACTTGAAGTAGAAAAATATAATTTGCACTGCTGGAATCTTTGTAAGACAACAATTAATTTGAGTATATACAACCCATAGTTTGCTCTAGAGATAATAAAAATTTAACCAATGAATATCGATGGATATTCAATGAATATCGTTAAAGCCTCCAATAATGACGGTTCTACTAACGACGATTCATATTTAAGACCCTGGTTAATTAAGGACCCAAATCAATTAATACCATTACAGTATTACCCCGCTTTACGCGGTTTCACTTTACGCGATTTCTCATATACGCGGTGCCTCGCCAGAACCGAACTTTCACTTTCCGCGGTTCATCTACCCATATACGCGTGAAGTATAATTTTTTTTTTTTTAATTTAGCTCATAAAATTCATACAAATTACCCGGCCAGAATATAATTTACATTGCTGGAATTCTTACAATTTGATGATCATTTTGAATATAAACATCATAGATTTTGCATTAGACATACAAATTTTAGATCTAATGTTTACTCTGAGTAAATATGTTATCTTTTGTGCAAAAATATATGACATTTATATTCAAAATATTCCTGATCTTACAAGGAATCCAGCAATGTCAATTATATTATCCTAACTTTAGTCTGAGGTATTATTTATTACTAAAAAGGTAAATATTCTGGTTTTCCCACACATTTATCTGGTAGGGAGGGTTGGTGGGGTGGAGGGAGGGAAAGACCGACCATCTGGCACGGTGTGAAGAATATTTTTTTTTTCTATTAACTGAAGATATTTGTTTTAGCTCATAAAATTCATACAAATTACCCGGCTAGAATATAATTTACATTGCTGGAATTCTTACAATTTGATGATCATTTTGAATATAAACATCATAGATTTTGCATTAGACATACAAATTTTAGATCTAATGTTTACTCTGAGTAAATATGTTATCTTTTGTGCAAAATATATGACATTTATATTCAAAATGTTCCTGGTCTTACAAGGAATCCAGCAATGTCAATTATATTATCCTAACTTTAGTCTGAGGTATTATTTGTTACTAAGAGTTAAAATTAGTTTTTTCACCCAACATTTCTCTGGTAGGGAGGGAAGGTGGAGGGTGGGGAGGAGGGTTGGGACCGACGACCATCTGGCGCGGTTGGAAGAGGGGGGGAGGCAAGTTGGGGTACTTTGATTGACAGATAGTGTCGTGAAGAATATTTTTTTTTTTATTAACTGAAGATATTTGTTTTAGCTCATAAAATTCATACAAATTACTGGACCAGATTATAATTTACATTGCTGGAATTCTTACAATATGATGATCATTTTGAATATAAACATCATGGATTTTGCATTAGACATACAAATTTTAGATCTAATGTAATAATTTGGTTTACACAAAGCAAGTATTTTATCTTTTGTGCAAAATATATGAAGTTTACATTCAAAATATTCTCTGACCTGCAAGGAATCCAGAAATGTCAATTATATTATCCTAACTTTAGTCTGAGGTATTATTTATTACTAAACGTTAAAATCTAGTGTTTCACCCAATCATTTCTCAGAGAGGTAGGGGCCAGTGAGTTTGAAAGGGGGGGGAGGGGGGGGGGATTTGAGTCCATTATTTGAATGGACATTAACCTGGCGACTGTATTTCTCTTAAATATTAATTGTGTGAGCATACCATCATAAAATTTAGATGTTATTTTTACTACAACATAGGTATTGTGTCGGAAAAAGTGGAGTTTGGGGGTCGGGCCAGTCTCTATTGGAATTAATCCCATATGTTCTGTTGTTCCATTTACGCAGATTTCACTTTCCGCGGTACCCTGTGGGTTCAATTGACCGCGTAAATCGGGGTACTACTGTATTTTCTTTGTATTTATGACAAATATATAATAAAAAATAAAATAAAATAACATTTTCATATAAATAATAATTAAATCTCGATATGTATTGCACAGATAAAAAACACAGCTTGCGCACAGAGGCTGCCGAGCTTGTGAGTGGTGACGCCAGCATCACTAGTATAAACAGTTTTTAATGTGGCCTCCAGCCTCCCCCAATAGCCACACCTTCGCCACCATTTAATTACCTTAATATTAAATATCCTAATACATAAGTAGCTATCCTATCTGTGTTAAATTAGTTGAGCCGCAGATCTATGCGGCATTCAGTGACAGTAGCCTCATAGTCAATATCTGCAGCAGTTGTCGGAGTTGGGGCAGAAGCTCTCGTTCCCCTGAGGCAATATATAGTGCAGTGCAGTGTTATTTTAAAGAAAATATTCTTTATTTACAGCTAGTTTAACTTTGAAAAATACGTGTTGCCATTGTTTGAATCCAGCATGGGGCCTAAGAGATCAAGAAAAGTGATTTCAATCCAAATAAAGCAGGAAATAATAAAAAAACACAAACAAGGTATTAAATCAAATGCGCTATGCAAAGAATATGGCATGTCGGCATCAACTGTGTCGACAATTCTTGCACAAAAAGACAAATTTAAGGAAGTGAATGTGAGAGACAAATCTACAAGAGTGTTTAAAAGTAGATCCCTAATCGTAGAAACTGAGAGGTTACTTATCATCTGGATTAGGGAAAAACAGATGAAAGGTGATTCAGTTTCTGGTGATTTCATTTGTGAAAGAGCCAGGGAGATTTATGAACATTTAAAGGCAGATCAACCTGGTTCTTCAGGAACAGAATTTGAAGATTTTCGGGCTAGCAAAGGCTGGTTCGAAAAATTTAAGAAAAGAAGTGACATTTTAAGTGTTGTTAGGCATGGTGAAGCTGCTAGTGCTGATAAAGAAGGGGCAGCAAAGTTTTTAATTGAATTTAAAAAACTGATGGAAGAAGAAAATTATCTTCCACAGCAAGTGTTCAATGTTGACGAAACTGGGCTGTTCTGGAAAAAGATGCCCAAAAGAACATTCATCACCAAGGATGAAGCCTCTTTACCTGGGCATAAACCCATGAAAGACCGTCTCACTCTATTGCTTGGTGCCAATGCTTCAGGGGATTTCCGACTGAAGCCTATGCTTGTCTACCACTCTGAAAACCCCAGGGTGTTCAAGCAACAGAAAGTGGTAAGAACAATGCTTGGAGTTTATTGGAAGTCCAACCGTAAGGCATGGGTGACAAGACAGTTCTTTAATGAATGGGCTGTTGATGTGTTTTGCCCCTCTGTCAAGAGCTACCTAACCACCAATAAACTTCCTTTAAAGGCTCTTCTCCTCATGGATAATGCTCCTGGTCATGACCCTGACCTTGCCAGAAATTTGGAGTATCAATTTGACTTTGTGAAAGTGTTGTTTTTGCCTCCAAACACTACATCACTCATACAGCCAATGGACCAGAATGTAATCAGCAACTTCAAGAAGTTGTACATGAAGAAAATGTTTAGGAGGTGTCATCAGGCAACTTCCATTGATCCTGAACTAACACTGAAACAGTTCTGGAAGACACAATTCAACGTCCTGGAGGCTGTAAAATTGATTGTGTCATCATGGCAAGAAGTCTCCAATAGAACCCTCAATTCTTCATGGAAAGCACTGTGGCCATCAGTAGTCCATGATTTTGAGGGATTTGAGGATGACACAGAGTTGGACCAGGAGATTGTGTCCATAGGTCAGTCATTGGGCCTTGAAGTGGAGGAGAAGGATGTGGAAGAGCTTGTGATGTCTCATGAGGAGGAACTTACTCCTGATGACTTGAAGGAACTGGATGAGATGTTACAGGTAGAGGCTGACAGTGGTGAGGAGGAAATTGAAAGTGATGACCATATGTCAGCTAAACAGTTGAAAGATGTGATTTACCACTGGGAGAAGTTCAGGGAACTGGCTTCAAAGCACCCAGAAGTGGAAAAAACTGAACTAACTTTGTGTCATGTTGAGGACTCAGTGGTCTCCTTCTTTAAACATAAGTTAATGGTGAGGAGGACAGATGCCCCACAGACCACAATTGACACTTTCTTCAGTAAAAGGCAGAGGGAACAAGATGCTAGCCCTCAGCCTTCCACTTCAAGAAGGAGAGAGGATGTTCATGGTGGAGAATCTGTCAGTCCAGAGGTTCCTGACATTTTCATGGAAGGTGACTCACCTTCCAAGAAGCAGTAAAATGCTTCTCCTCCACCTCCACTTCCTTCTCTTCTCCCTTCTCCTCCTGCACCTCCCACTTCAAATGCACATCATCACCATCATCCAGGAGCCTTCTACATACACACCTCAAAGTAAGTAAATTTTTCCGCCATTTTTGTTGAAGTTAGGGAATTTTCGGTGAGCTGGAACCAATTACCCAAAAACCCATTGAAACAATGGTTTCGGTTAACGAACGTTTCGGTTAACGAACGACCTTCTGGAACGGATTGAGTTCGTTAACCGAGGGGCCACTGTATATACAGTATATATATACAGTCAACCCTCGCTTTACGCGGTCCCACATTCCGCGCTTCCACGTTTATGCGGTGCCCTGCCAGAACCTAACGTGCTCACATTACGCCGTGCGTGAACCCCATTACACGGAGTGCCCGGCGCGACGCTATTTTTAGATTCGCCCCACCCGCCTGCCTGCCTGTGCTCTCGCCTCTCCCTCCGCCTGGGCAAGCCGCGCGGTAAGGTTGCGCAGTGTGTGTCTTTGTTGCGTTATCACTGACGTCATATGACGTATCGGACTGTGATTGGCCATGCATCCCTACCCCCCTCTGCTGCTAGCTATAATTGGCTTAAAGTATTATGACGTGTCCACCCGGGGGAGAGAGGGAGGGAGGAAAGACGACGCTTGACCTAGCCGCGGCAGTTTCATCCCTCCAGGCCAGACCGTGGAAACGTGTATCCATTGTTCTGTAAAATGGCTTCCGCCGGACCACCACCCCCAGAGAGAAACCTTTCCTTACCTGGACCCAGCGGCAGTAAGCCAAAGAAGACACGACGTTCCATAAGCTACGAGGTGAAGTACAAGATCATCCAAGAGTTGAAGAAAGGAACAAGGCACGTTGATTTGGCGCGCCAGCATGGTGTGAATGAATCTACGATTCGAACAATAAAGAAGGATGCAGCCAAGATAAAGGAGCACATGAAGATCACAAAGTCTACAGGTGCTTCTATGATCAAGTATTTTCACAACCAGGTGCTTCTCAAGACAGAAAAATTACTTGTGAGGTAGTTGGTGCGTCAGTACAGTACAGTGACAGTACAGTGACGACCAGGTGTTTAACATGGACGAATCTGGTCTTTTCTGGAAAAAGCTACCTTCCAAGTCCTTTGTTGTAAAGAATGCCAGCAAGATTCGGGGCCGGAAGATGGAGAAGGAATGCATCACCGTCCTGTTTACCACCAATGCCTCCGGTACCTGTAAGCTCAAGTTATCGGTGATCCACACAGCACGCAAGCCGCACGCATACAAAACCATGGACATGACCAAGCTAAATGTCCACTGTCTGACCGCACGTAAGGCGTGGATGTTCTCTACACTGTCCCTCTCCTGGTTTGATGACTGTTTTGTTCCCGATGTAAAGAAATTCTGTGAGCGACAGAATGTGCCATTCAAGATTTTGTTGCTGCTGGACAACGCACCAGGACACTCGCCCCTACTGTCAGATCGTCACCCCAACATAAAAGTGGTCTTCCTTCCTCCCAACACTACGTCTATATTACAGCCCATGGACCAAGAGTTAATCTGTAATGTAAAAGCTGCATTCTCTACGAAAAAATTCAAACTCCTGAACGACTACACCAACACCAGGGAAGAGTTGCGTAACCTGAGTGACACCACCACTGATAGCAAGAGCGAAGAAGATGAGGATCAACAGTTGGCACAGCAAAAAATACTGTTCAAACAATTCTGGAGAGTATTTAACATCAAGAAAGCTGTGGACTTCTTGGTGGAGTCATGGGATCAGCTGTCTATTGCTACAATTCGTCACGCATGGAGACATGTGTTGCATGGAATACCAGGTGAGAGGAGGAGTCAATCTGTGACTGGTGGGTTCAGACTGTTGCAGTAGCAGTGGACCTTGCCAGAGAAGCTGCGCAGACTGTTACAGTTCCAGGCTTCTCCAAGACCACCAACGATGACATCCTGGAGGTGATCAGAGATCCTGAAGTGACTGCCGACGAGATGTTGGAAGAAGATCACGTCAGTGAAGAGGAGGAAGAAGGTGCATCATTCTCCGAAGAACACAGTTTAAGTCATAGTGATATTAAGGGTGCCATGGAGTGTGCAGAGAAAATGAAGTCCTTCCTTTCCCGCGACAATGACGATGACCGCTATGAAGTCTTCCATTCCCGGCTGGTGCAGGTTATGGAGCCGTACATCACGGTGTATCAAGACAACATAAACACCAGCCGTCAAAAAAGCATAACCGAGTTCTTCGCCCGCAACCCACCACAGCCAGCCCAAGCCAGTGATAATGACAGTGAAGACGACTTTGAGGGATTTGTCAGGGAAGCCCTGACAACTGTAAGTGACAGTGATGGTGATTCACCTAGTAATGGTGATTCACCTGAGGGCCAGTAATCTGCCCTCTGCCTCGGAACCAGCCTCCATCCCCGTATGCCGACCCATCTCTTCTACTAACGTAAGTGTTCCACATAACTTTTAGTTTTCCTAACCTAACCTTTATTTTTCCTATGTTAACCTTTATTTTTCCTAACCTAACCTCTTCTATATTACTTGTTTTTTCATACCATCATAAAGTTAAGATAAAATTTTTACTACAACAAAGTTGTGTATCGTCAAAAAGTGGAGTTTGGGGGTCGGCCCGGACTCTATTTCAATTAATCCCATATGTTATGTTATTCACTTTACGCTTTCCTCACTTTCCGCGGGACCCTGCGGGTTACATTAACCGCGTAAAGTGAGGGTTGACTGTATATATATATATATATATATATATATATATATATATATATATATATATATATATATATATATATATATATATATATATATATATATATATATATATGTACATATATGTATATATATATATATATGTATATATATATATATATATATATATATATATATATATATATATATATATATATATATATATATATATATATATATATATATATATATATATATATATATATATATATATATATATATATATATATATATATATATATATATATATTTATATATATATATATATTTTGATAAAATCACACGGGAAAATGGAAACAACGGAGTACCTTAGCTTTCGTCTTTATTCAAGACATCTTCAGAGGCAACTGGATTACATGGACAGAGAGAGGCTTAAATATACAGGGTGACCTAAAAACATGAGGTCAGGTCATAATAATGACATCCACTAATCCACACACCAACACCAACGTAGAGGAGCTTAAGAGAAGGGTGGTGACGTGACTAGACAGGTCAGGTCAGAAAAAAGGGACCCACAAAATAACTATCATACATCTAGATCAAATGTTTTCAAAGCATTTTTAACCTTGGGCCACTGACAAATAAATTTATGTAACATATTATCAGTTTTGAACTGACCATCACTAAGGTTTATTGATTTTAATTCCTTAATCAAACTAGCTTCAACCAGAAGTCTTTCTGTGACACAAGATGATTTGAATACTTCTAAGCTTTTTTCCAAGCAATGGGGTGATTATTATTCCTAACATGAACAAACAAGGCACTGCTTTCAGATGCAGTTCTGATATTATACTTATGTTGTTTGATTCTGAGCTGCAGTGTTTTTCCTGTCTGACCTACATAATTACAATTACATTTGCTACATGGAATACAATAAACACTTCCATTTACATTCAAACTTGGGCTATTCCTTATTAACATATTGGTAATGGTGGAGTCATAATTGAAAACAACATTAATATTTAGAAGCTTGAGGGACCGAACTAACGGGACAAATTCATTACGATAGGGCAGAGTCAAAATATTCTTAAGTGTAGGAACTTGTCTGGTTTGAGAGGAATGAAAGGATTTTTTAGCCCTTTTAAAACAACGATCAACAAACACAGAAGGGTACCCAAGTTTATGTGCAATAGAACGAATGTGTTTCAATTCATCGTCAATAAATTCAGAGTCACAAATACGCAGACATCTTAGGAACATAGCAGAAAAAACTGACATTTTGGTAGACTCAAGGTGATTGGATAAAAAGTGAATGAAACTGTCTACCTGTGTGGGCTTTCTATATACCTTAAATTTATAGTTTTGGCCATTTCTCATGATAAGCATATCAAGAAATGGAAGGGATTCACTTATTTCCCTTTCAATTTTGAATGTGATACTAGGGACAATATTATTAAGCTTGTCTAAAAATTCCAATGGGTCACTGTTTTTAGGCCAAAGACAAAGAACATCATCTACATATCTATACCATGGAGGAATAAAGTCCACTATATTGGGTAGTAATCTAGACTCAAAAAACTCCATATAAATACAGGCTAGAGGAGCAGAAAGACAATTACCCATGCTCATGCCAAATATTTGCTTGTAGAACTTCCCATTTACTCTAAACACATTGTCAGTTACGCATAACTCTATCAATTTCAGGAAAGTATCATGTTCAATAGTTAAATCTAGCAGTTGTAATTTATCTTTAAGAAATGAAAGTAAGTCTTTCACAGGTACTCTAGTGAACAGTGAATTTACATCAAAACTTATTAATTCGCAAGGTTCGTTGTGTTTCTTGAGTTTATCAATTAAATCACTGCTATTGCGTATATGTGAATTAGATATTTGGCCTGTAAGAGGGGATATCATCTTTACCAACCACTTGGATAATTTGTAAGTAACAGAACCCACAGAACTCACGATAGGACGTAATGGATTATTAAGCTAGTGTGTTTTGATCAATCCATACATATAAGGTAAAGTGGGATTGATTTGAGAGAGCTGTTTCGTGAGATCGGGGTTCTTTTTCAATAACATCTTCATTTTGGAATTAGATAACTTATTAATATTTTCCAGGGGATCTTTCGTAAGCTCACAATACGTGCTTTCATCACTAAGTCATTATTATGACCTGACCTCATGTTTTTAGGTCACCCTGTATATTTAAGCCTCTCTCTGTCCATGTAATCCAGTTGCCTCTGAAGATGTCTTGAATAAAGACGAAAGCTAAGGTACTCCGTTGTTTCCATTTTCCCGTGTGATTTTATCAAGATTTATCTTATCCACGTTTTCATTGTGGATTTACATGAAATATATATATATATATATATTATATATATATATTATATATATATATGTATATATATGTATATATATGTATATATATGTATATATATGTATATATATATATATATATATATATATATATATATATATATATATATATATATATATATATATATATATGTGTGTGTATATATGTGTGTGTATATATGTGTGTGTATATATGTGTGTGTATATATATATGTGCATATATATATATATATATATATATATATATATATATATATATATATATATATATATATATATATATATATATATATATATATATATATATATATATATATATATAGAACAGTGAAATTTTGCTCAAAGCTGCACTCTTCAGGCATTGTTCCTTATACATATCTAAGACTCCATGCCAAATTTGAAGCTGATATGTCGAGGTTTAGTCTGCCGCATTTTCTACTGAAATTTTTAAATTTACCTACAGTACTAGCCAAACAGCCGCTGTGGCGGTGCAATGTTCTGTTCAGTGTTTATCAACTTTTTTTCCATATCTCTTATTTCATTTAAGTTGTCTTGTTGCAGATGAGTATGGTGCTATGTCTATATTGATTATCAGCCTTTTCTCATTTCATTTCTCAATGTTGTGTTACTGTACTGTAATGTAGGGGAGACCTGGGTAAGTTGGCGCACTTGAAATTATTCAAATAGTTACCGTTAAGCAGTTCACACCGCAGGATCACCACGTGCTTCCTCAGTCACCCATAAGCAGTCATTCTGAGAAGACCGAGAAATGGAGTTCGAGGATGATGGTGAAAGATCATTATGTCATCATGGTTGAGCCTGGCAATGAATATCTCACACATGTGACTCCCAAGACTGGACACGGAAAGCAGATTGCCAAACTATTCACGAGTTTCTGGTGGAGAAAAATCTAACCCAGCAGCCCATTGTGTGTGTTGGTTGTGATGGAACCAATGTAAATGTAGGATCAGAAAATGGAGTCATTCATCATCTTGAAATGTTACTTGGTCACCCGCTCCATTATTTCATCTGTCAGCTTCACGGAAATGAGCTGCCTTTCCGCGCAGTTTTTTATCACTATGATGGTAAACCAAGTGGTCCTGAGCATTAGCGTGGTCCCATTGGAAAGCAGATCAAGGAGTCTTTGTCTGAGCTTCCAGTTGTCGCCTTCCAGCCAGTCAGTTTCCCTGATTTCCCTGTGTTTAATGATGAAGTGGAGAAAGATCTGTCCTGGGATCAGAAATACCTGTATAGGATTTGTAAAGGAGTTATCACAGGTGTTGTTGAAGATGACTTGGCTGCTATTGAGCCAGGTCCTCCCTGTGTGTCAAGGTGGAACACCTTATGGAGTAGAATCCTCAGGCTGTATGTAGCAACATCAAGACCCAACCATGAGTTGAAAAGAATTGTCATTACAATAATAAAGTTCAGTGCTCCAATGTGGTTTTACATCAAGATACACCCTTACGTAACACACGGCTCAAGGAACGTATTCCAGTCCCTGCTATATATGAAACACCTGAATAGTGAGGAGGAGACGATAGTGAAGAAGGCTGTCCAGAGAAATGCATACTTCGCCCACACAGATCAACTTCTTCTTGGTATGTGTGCAGATGAGGATATGACTGTTAGAGAAAAAGCTGTCTCAATGATAAGAAAAATTAGAGAGGAGAATCAGCAAAAGGAAGAATGCACTGGCAGATCTGAAGAGGAGGAGGAAGATTCTGATGCTGCTGTTGACGAGAATTTGTTAAACTATACTGATGAGGAGGGTAAAGATGGAGATGGGAATGAGGATGTGCCTCCTGTAGTCAACATGAGAAAGGTGGTGACTCCGAAACTAAAGTGGCAAGCAAAAACTATCATTCCATGATTAACTGGAGGAATGAACTCAAGACTGAGCCTCCTTACATTGCTTCTCTGTCAAATCTACAGGTTAATGACATTCTTGAGACACCATTAGTGGTGCCCAAGTGGCCAAACAGCACTCAGGCGGTCGAGAGAGGCATAAAAGTGATGACTGAAGCTTGCACTGAAGTCACGGGATACGAATCGAGAGATGGATATATTAGGCAAAGATTATTGTCTAGGAAAATGATGCCAAGGTTCCGCACAAAAAAGAATTTCAATATGAACTTGTAATGATTTTCTATACGGTGTACCTGTAAAATAACATGTGAATTAAATCGATGTCACCCATGAAAAATTTATCATTATCCTGGAAAACATTAAATGACACCTAATTTTTGGTATACACTAAAAGTTGACAAAAAGTCGTTCGCGATGCGGCAGGGTAAGTATGCATGAAATGGCATGAAATTTTGCACAGGTGTTTGTTACAGCCATACAAACGATGCCTGAAAAGTGCAGCCTGCAACTCAAATAAAAGTGTTTTTTCCCTGCCCCCTAATATATATATATATATATATATATATATATATATATATATATATATATATATATATATATATATGTGTGTAATGAGACAAAATCTCACATGAAGAGGTAAGTTAGGAGTTTATAGTAGTAGAGTATTATAGCGAGAGGAAATGGTAGCGTGTCTCGAGGGTGTGATGTCAACACTGTATATTAACACAGGCACAGTACAAGTGTAGTATATAAAACACCAATGCGTGTTACAGCTTTATTTTACTAGTTCAATAGGGGGGGTTCGTACACAATTTATGATAGACTATGGTATTCTCGTATAACCTAACCTCACAATTAGAATGGGCACTTCACTAAGTCGATCGTTGGGGAGGTTCGGGATCACTGCACTTCTACAGTCTACACAGCCAGCACTTACTGTTACACGTGGAGTTGACAGCACTTTGTCGATGGACCCAGCTGAGACTTCGTTACACTTAGTGGTGGGCTTCTCTGCCGAGCGGGACTGGGGACGTGGTAGCTGGCTCTCCCTGGTTACAAGACAACTCCCTCTCTGCGAATCCCCGAGGGAGGACCAGGACGTCCTATATATTGGGATGCGAGCCGTCAGGTTCAGCTGGCAGGGGGGGGGCGCGGCGAAGGGTCTCCTTACATTTGACCTCGCAAATGTGAGGTCAGGTCTGGACTTTTCAGAACTATCTGGGAAAGTCATCAGGTGGGGCCGTGTGTATATTGGGAGAGCAACCGTGAGAGTTCCCCTACACTTGACCTCCCAAACGACGGGTCAGACTGGAGTTTCTGAGATGTAAGGAGAAGTCATCAGGTGGGGCCGTGTGACATGAGAGGCCCTGGTTGATTTGTGGCCCCTTGAGTTGGGCTCCAAGGGTTACATTTGACCTGGCTAATGTGAGGTCATGTCCGGCCTTTGTTCAGAGAGTAGGTTATTGTATATTGGAAGAGGGTCGGCTGGTGCCTTCTTACATGTTTTGTTGGGGCCACATGTCACATGGGAGGGGAGCTAGGCTGATTTACAATCCTTGGTCAACCGCAGAGTTACACTTGACCCCCCTAATGTCGGGTCAAGACTGGCCCCCCTCTGCGGTGTAGGACATTGTGTATATTGGGAGAGAGCCGGCTGGTGTCCTCTTACATGTGTGACATGGGAGGGGGAGCTAGTTGATTTACAACATCCTTGAGCACCTGCGAGGGATACCCTTACACTTGACCTAGGGAAGGCCTAGAGTTTCTGAGATGTAAGCTGTGGTCTGACAACCCATCACTACACCTCCCGCCAAGACCAAAGCTTCCATGCCATACACAATTGTTCACAGTGGATAACAATAGCGAGTGCCCAACCTGAGAAAAATAGCTACTGCGGTGTAAAGTATGCACCTCACATCCTACCATAGTCTGGTAATATTTATAATATCTAAGCGGCTGTCTAAGGATACGGAAACGGAAAGGTGAATGTAGATATGAAGGAGAGAGAGAGCGCCTTAGCAGGAGCTTGTCGGAGAGCGTCACTTTAGGGAGTTAGATGAGGGTACACAGTCAGAGGTTTGAAAGGTTATGCAATGGTGTTGCTTGCCCTGGCTTATTTCTGCTTAGGTTCCAGTATCTTCAAGCCTGGAATAGATTTACATACTTGTTGCTTCAACTGTTAAACTCTTGCGCAGGGCAGCACATACAACATATAATAATAAGATACATGGCCGCTAAAAAAAAAGGGGGGGGGAAGTTGGGGAAAAATACAACTTGTGAACAAAAAGAAATATTTGTACATACTAAAAAGGCAGCAAAAATTATTAACAAGATACAATGGCAAAAACAAAAACTCGTCAGCATTCGTCGAGATCCCGGGTGGCGGGTGGTCCGTCACCACCTCCACCAATCGGTGTCCAGCATCAGGGTGGACGACGCAGTAGATGTGGTGGTTGGCGTTTCCTGTCCCGTCCTGGGGTCTGCCGCGGTGTGTCGAGTGCCTCACTTCCTCCACTTGAACTTCTGTGTGGAGCGGCAGTTCCTGACGCATTCCAGATGGATTTTTCTAGTCCCATCTGAGTTTCCTCTGTAGAGTCTCATTTTCTGTCGTGGTCCAGATGGATTTTTCTAGTTCCATCTGAGTTTCCGCCCTTCCCGGCCGGGATCAAAGCCGGTCCACTGCTTGGGGTGTCATCGCTTTGGATGGCGTGTAGGGCAGGGTCCACGGACAAGAGTTCGCCCTCTGTACGTGAGTGTCGGCGAGACCCCTGACCGTCCTTTCCCACACCCTCACAGTGGTGAATCCCTCCCTGGGTGGGCCCCCCAGGGTTTGCTTGTTTCTTCCTCTACTTGTAGTCAGGTCACTTCTGTTTCGTCCCCGATGGTGTGGTAAACACCGGCGAGGCAGATCCCGGGTGGGTCGAGGTCAGCCATTACTTGTCTGGTACCTGGTGGATCCATTCCCGGAGTGGAAGTGCGTGGGACCAGTTGACAGGTCCTGAAACGTAGGGAGCTGTCGTCTGCATCGCCACTGGGACCTCTAGTTGTTTGTTGCCTGTTGCTTGCTGCTACTGAAGTTGCAGGTCGGGTTTTCGGGATTTTCGCCTGGGTTCCAAGGGGACGACCTGATTCCCTGCCTGGAGCTAGGTGCTGCGCTGGTCCTGCATGGCGTAGCTTGCTCAGGCTGATGGTACCCATAGATGTTGTCTGTCAGTATTGTGGGCTGTGAGACCGTAGCCTCGGTGCGTGTCTCGTCGTTCAGCAGGCGAGCGACGGGACACAGCCCAGTGTCTTCAACCAGATCGAGGGCCAGCATTATGCAAGCCCGTTTCTGGAGCTTGGGGCTTGCAGTGTCGACGTGAAGGCGTCACCCATTCGCCGCGGGGTTGCCCGCGGCGTGTCCCGCTCGTGTCGGGCATCCATTATGAGTCAGGATGCGTTGGTCTCAGCTCATCTGGTAGGGGGTCAGCTGCAGCTGTGGTGGTGTCATCTCCGACTTTTGTGTGGAGTCAGGGAGACCTCGCCCAGGCCCGTGAAGAGCAAGGGCAGTGCTGACTCTGTAGCTTAGTAGAAAGACAAGATCCCGGGGTGGATAATCAACAATTAGAAGTGCCCCTAGACTCGTTACTTTAATCTATGTTCTGTGACCTGGTGTTATATCTATGAGCCCTAATCTGATCAGGTCTTACTGGTACAAGTGGGGCAGTAGCTTGGGGAGTTCTCTGTTTATTACTTGGGGTGTGAGGCACCTGATTGTTCTGAGGGGGGTGGTCAGCTGCTGGTGGAGGGATAGGGTGTTGGGAAGGGAATGTTACTCCTAGAGGGGGCTGGTTGGTGAGGCCTGATTTGTTCAAGACGTCATCGTCGACAGTTGCCAGCTTCAATCTATTCACATGCACAGTTTCCTTACGTCCCCCCTGGCAAAGCGGGGAAATAGTGAAGTTTACTTTGCTGGGTTGGGCGGTTACTCTATATGGGCCCTTCCATCTCTGTTGCAACTTAGAGGGGATATCGGGGGAGGATGATTCGTTAGTTAGGAAGACCAGGGTACCTACAGTGATATTGGAAGGGGTGACCCTGAGGTTATAGTAGGTGGCGTTGTGTAAGTGACCTTTCTTGTTTAGTTCCTGCACCCGAGTAAAGACCGTTTGTAACCTGTTTTGCAAGACAGAAGGGTAGTCCTCGCCATAGGATAGGGGTGGGGGTTGATTACACCAGCAGGAAGGTTTGGATCCCTACCAAAGTGAAGGAAGTAAGGAGTGTTATGCAGGGTGGTATTAATTGCGGTGTTCATGGCCAGTTGTGCAAGAGGTAGCTGATCGTCCCAACCGCCGTACTGATTATTAACCAAAAACGACAAGTGATCTTTCAACGTGCGGTGGGAACGCTCAACCATGGCATTAGCCTGTGGGTGGTAACTAGTGGTTAGATTTGACTTAGCCCGCAGCAAGTTGCACGCCTTCTGAAAGATGCCCGAGGTAAACTCTGTCCCTTGATCACTTACAATGACCCGGGGACATCCATGAGTACCAACGTATTGTAACAGGGCTTCACAAACTGTCTCTGCGCGTTTATCGGGGATGGGTATATTGGTTGCAAAACGTGAATAGTGATCGACGATGGAAACAACGTATCTGTTTCCACGGTGTGAACGTATTGACATGTCAGTTA
>NW_024742341.1:0-12578 GCF_018991925.1 Homarus americanus
AAACTCACACTGCTAGGCTAAACTCACACTGCTAGACCAAACTCACACTGCTAGACCAAACTCACATTGTTAGACTAAACTCACACTCTTAGACCAAACTCACACTGTTAGACTAAACTCACACTGTTAGACGAAACTCACACTGTTAGACTAAGCTCACACTGTTAGACTAAACTCACACTGTTAGATGAAACACTGTTTGACTAAACTCACACTGCTAGACTAAACTCACACTGTTAGACTAAACTGACACTGTTAGACTAAGCTCACACTGCTAGACTAAACTCACACTGCTAGAATAAACTCACACTGTTAGACTAAACTCACACTGCTAGACTAAACTCACACTGTTAGACTAATGCCACACTGCTAGACTAAACTCACACTGTATGAGTAAACTCACACTGTTAGACTAAACTCACACTGTTAGACCAAACTCACACTGTTAGACTAAACTCACACTGTTAGACTAAACTCACACTGTTAGACTAAACTCACACTGTTAGACTAAACTCACACTGCTATACTAAACTCACCCTGCTAGACTAAACTCACACTGTTCGACTAAACTCACACTGTAAGACTAAACTCACACTGCTACACTAAACTTGCACTGTTAGACTAAACTCACACTGCTAGAATAGACTCAAACTGTTAGACTAAACTCACACTGTTAGACTAAACTCACACTGCTAGGCTAAACTCACACTGTTAGACTAAACTCACACTGTTAGACTAGGCTCACACTGCTACACTAAACTCACACTTTTAGACCAAACTCACACTGCTAGACTAAACTCACACTGTTAGACTAAACTCACACTGTTAGACTAGCTCACACTGCTAGACTAAACTCACACTGTTAGACAGAAACTCACACTGTTGGACTAAACTCACACTGTTAGGCTAAGCTCACACTGTGGACTAAACTCACACTGTTGGAGCCCCTAAGCTCACACTGTTGAGCTAAACTCACACTGTAGACTAAACTCACACTGCTAGACTAAACTCACCTGCTAGACTAACTCACACTGTTAGACTAAACTCACGCTGTTAGACTAAACTCACACTGTTAGACTAAGCTCACACTGTTAAGCTAAACTCACACTGCTGAGACAAGAGCTCACCCACTGGGCTAAGCTCACTACCTGAGCTAAACTCTTTCTTAGACTAAACTCACACTGCTAGACTAAACTCACACTGCTAGACCAAACTCACACTGCTAGACCAAACTCACACTGCTAGACCAAACTCACACTGCTAGACTAAACTAACACTGCTAGACTAAACTCACACTGCTAGACTAAACTCACACTGCTAGACTAAACTCACACTGTTAGACTAAACTCACATTGTTAGAACAAACTCACACTGCTAGACTAAACTCACACTGTTAGACTAAACTCCCACTGTTAGACTAAACTCACACTGTATGAGGAAACTCACACTGTTAGACTAAACTCACACTGTTAGACCAAACCCACACTGCTAAACTAAACTCGCACTGTTGGAATAAACTCACACTGCTAGACTAAACTCACACTGTTAGACCAAACTCACACTGTTAGACCAAACTCATACTGCTAGACTAAACTCACACTGCTAGACTAAACTCACACTGTTAGACTAAACTCACACTGCTAGACTAAACTCACACTGTTAGACTAAACTCACACTGCTAGACTAAACTCACACTATTAGACTAAACTCACACTGCTAGACTAAACTCACACTGTATGAGTAAACTCACACTGCTAGACTAAACTCACACTGATAGACCAAACTCACACTGCTAGACTAAACTCACACTGTTAGACTAAACTCACACTGTATGAGTAAACTCACACTGCTAGACGAAACTCACACTGTTAGACCAAACTTACACTGCTAGACTAAACTCACACTGTTAGACTAAACTCACACTGTTAGACGAAACACACTGTTAGACTAAACTCACACTGCTAGAATAAACTCACACTGTTAGACGAAACTCACACTGTTAGACTAAACTCACACTGTTAGACTAAACTCACATTGTTAGATGAAACACTGTTTGACTAAACTCACACTGCTACACTAAACTCACACTGTTAGACTAAACTGACACTGTTCGACTAAGCTCACACTGCTAGAATAAACTCACACTGCTAGAATAATCTCACACTGTTAGACTAAACTCACACTGCTAGACTAAACTCACACTGTTAGACTAAACTCACACTGCTAGACTAAACTCACACTGTATGAGTTAACTCACACTGTTAGACTAAACTCACACTGTTAGACTAAATTCACACTGTAGGAGTAAACTCACACTGCTAGACTAAACTCACACTGTTAGACCAAACTCACACTGCTAGACTAAACTCACACTGTTAGACTAAACTCACACTGTTAGACGAAACACACTGTTAGACTAAACTCACACTGCTAGACTAAACTCACACTGTTAGACGAAACTCACACTGTTAGACTAAACTCACACTGTTAGACTAAACTCACACTGCTAGATGAAACACTGTTTGACTAAACTCACACTGCTACACTAAACTCACACTGTTAGACTAAACTGACACTGTTAGACTAAGCTCACACTGCTAGACTAAACTCACAATGCTAGAATAAACTCACACTGTTAGACTAAATTCACACTGCTAGGCTAAACTCACACTGTTAGACTAAACTCACACTGCTCGACTAAACTCACACTGTATGAGTAAACTCACACTGTTAGACTAAACTCACACTGTTAGACCAAACTCACACTGTTAGACTAAACTCACAATGTTAGACTAAACTCACACTGTTAGACTAAACTCACACTGTTAGACGAAACTCACACTGTTAGACTAAACTCACACTGTTAGACTAAACTCACACTGTTAGACTAAACTCACACTGCTAGACTAAACTCACACTGTATGAGTAAACTCACACTGTTAGACTAAACTCACACTGTTAGACCAAACTCACAATGCTAGACTAAACTCACACTGTTAGACTAAACTCACACTGTTAGACTAAACTCACACTGCTAGACTAAACTCACACTGTTAGACTAAACTCACACTGTTAGACTAAACTCACACTGCTAGACTAAACTCACCCTGCTAGACTAAACTCACACTGTTAGACAAAACTCACACTGTTAGACTAAACTCACACTGTTAGACTAAACTCACACTGTTAGACTAAACTCACACTGCTAGACTAAACTCACGCTATTAGACTAAACTCATACTGTTAGACTAGGCTCACACTGCTAGACAAAACTCACTGCTAGACTAAACTCACACAGCTAGACGAAACTCACACTGTTAGACTAAACTCACACTGCTAGACTAAACTCACACTGCTAGACCAAACTCACACTGCTAGACCAAACTCACACTGCTAGACCAAACTCACACTGCTAGACTAAACTCACACTGCTAGACTAAACTCACACTGCTAGACTAAACTCACACTGCTAGACTAAACTCACACTGTATGAGTAAACTCACACTGTATGAGTAAACTCACACTGTTAGACTAAACTCACATTGTTAGAACAAACTCACACTGCTAGAATAAACTCTCGCTGTTAGACTAAACTCCCACTGTTAGACTAAACTCACACTGTATGAGTAAACTCACACTGTTAGACTAAACTCACACTGTTTGACCAAACTCACACTGCTAGACTAAACTCACACTATTAGACTAAACTCACACTGCTAGACTAAACTCACAATGTTTGAGTAAACTCACACTGCTAGACTAAACTCACACTGTTAGACCAAACTCACACTGCTAGACTAAACTCACACTGTAAGACTAAACTCACACTGTATGAGTAAACTCACACTGCTAGACTAAACTCACACTGTTAGACCAAACTCACACTGCTAAACTAAACTCACACCGTTAGACTAAACTCACACTGTTAGACGAAACACACTGTTAGACTAAACTCACACTGCTAGACTAAACTCACACTGTTAGACGAAACTCACACTGTTAGACTAAAGTCACACTGTTAGACGAAACTCACACTGTTAGACTAAACTCACACTGTTAGACTAAACTCACACTGTTAGATGAAACACTGTTTGACTAAACTCACACTGCTACACTAAACTCACACTGTTAGACTAAACTGACACTGTTAGACTAAGCTCACACTGCTAGACTAAACTCACACTGTTAGACTAAACTCACACTGCTAGACTAAACTCACACTGTTTGACTAAACTCACACTGCTAGACTAAACTCACACTGTATGAGTAAACTCACACTGTTAGACTAAACTCACACTGTTAGACTAAACTCACACTGTTAGACTAAACTCACACTGTTAGACTAAACTCACACTGCTAGTCTAAACTCACACTACTAGACTAAACTCACACTGTTAGACTAAACTCAAACTGTTAAACTAGGCTCACACTGCGAGACAAAACTCACTGCTAGACTAAACTCACACTGCTAGACTAAACTCACACTGTTAGACTAAACTCACACTGTTAGACCAAACTCACACTGTTAGACTAAACTCACACTGTTAGACTAAACTCACACTGTTAGACTAAACTCACACTGTTAGACTAAACTCACACTGCTATACTAAACTCACCCTGCTAGACTAAACTGACACTGTTAGACTAAACTCACACTGTAAGACTAAACTCACACTGCTACACTAAACTCGCACTGTTAGACTAAACTCACACTGCTAGAATAAACTCACACTGTTAGACTAAACTCACACTGTTAGACTAAACTCACACTGCTAGGCTAAACTCACACTGTTAGACTAAACTCACACTGTTAGACTAGGCTCACACTGCTAGACTAAACTCACACTTTTAGACCAAACTCACACTGTTAGACTAAACTCACACTGTTAGACGAAACACACTGTTAGACTAAACTCACACTGCTAGACTAAACTCACACTGTTAGACGAAACTCACACTGTTAGACTAAACTCACACTGTTAGACTAAACTCACACTGTTAGATGAAACACTGTTAGACTAAAGTCACACTGCTACATTAAACTCACACTGTTAGAGTAAATTCACACTGTTAGACTAAGCTCACACTGCTAGACTAAACTCACACTGCTAGACTAAACTCACACTGTTAGACTAAACTCACACTGTTAGACTAAACTCACACTGTTAGACTAGACTAAACTCACACTGTTAGACTCACAACTAACACACTGCTAGACTAAACTCACACTGCTAGACTAAACTCACACTGTTAGACTAAACTCACACTGCAAAACCATACTCACACTGCTAGACTAAACTCACACTGCTAGACTAAACTCACACTGTTAGACTAGTTTCACACTGTTAGACTAGGCTCACACTGCTAGACTAAACTCACACTCTTAGACTAAACTCACACTGCTAGACTAAACTCACTCTGTTAGACTAAACTCACACTGCTAGACTAAACTCACACTGTTAGACTAAACTCACACTGTTAGACTTGACTCACACTGCTAGACTAAACTCACACTGCTAGACTAAACTCACACTGTTAGACCAAACTCACACTGTTAGACTAAACTCACACTGTTAGACTAGGCTCACACTACTAGACTAAACTCACACTGCTAGACAAAACTCACACTGTTATACCAAACTCACACTGTTAGACCAAACTCACACTGCTAGACTAAACTCACACTGTTAGACTAAACTAACACTGCTAGACTAAACTCACACTGTTAGACTAAACTCACACTGTTAGACTAGGCTCACACTGCTAGACTAAACTCACACTGCTTGACTAAACTCACACTGTTAGACTAAACTCACATTGTTAGGCTAAGCTCACACTGCTAGACTAAACTCACACTGTTAGACTAAACTCACACTGTTAGACTAAGCTCACACTGCTAGACTAAACTCACACTGCTAGACTAAACTCACACTGTATGAGTAAATTCACACTGTTAGACTAAACTTACACTGTTAGAACAAACTCACACTGCTCGATTAAACTCACACAGTTAGACTAAACTCACACTGTTAGACTAAACTCACACTGCTAGACTAAACTCACACTGCTAGACTAAACTCACACTGCTAGACTAAACTCACACTGTATGAGTAAACTCACACTGTATGAGTAAATTCACACTGTTAGACTAAACTCACATTGTTAGAACAAACTCACACTGCTAGACTAAACTCACACTGTTAGACTAAACTCCCACTGTTAGACTAAACTCACACTGTATGAGTAAACTCACATTGTTAGACTAAACTCACACTCTTAGTCCAAACTCACACTGCTAGACTAAACTCACACTGTTAGACTAAACTCACACTGTTAGACTAAACTCCCACTGTTAGACTATACTCACACTGTATGAGTAAACTCACATTGTTAGATTAAACTCACGCTCTTAGACCAAACTCACACTGTTAGAATAAACTCACACTGCTAGACTAAACTCACACTGTATGAGTAAACTCCCACTGCTAGACTAAACTCACACTGTTAGACCAAACTCATACTGCTAGACTAAACTCACACTGTTAGACTAAACTCACACTGTATGAGTAAACTCACACTGCTAGACTAAACTCACACTGTTAGACCAAACTCACCCTGCTAGACTAAACGCACACTGTTAGACTAAACTCACACTGTTAGACGAAACACACTGTTAGACTAAACTCACACTGCTAGACTAATCTCACACTGTTATACGAAACTCACACTGTTAGACTTAACTCACACTGTTAGACTAAACTCACACTGTTAGATGAAACACTGTTAGACTAAACTCACACTGAGCTAAACTCACACTGCTGGAACTAAACTCACCCTACTTCTTAGACTAAACTCACACTGTTAGAACAAACTTACACTGTTAGACTAAGAAACTCACACTGCTTGCTAAAACTAAACTCACTGTTAAGACTAAACTCCACACTGCTGGGAGCTAAACTCACACTGTGTTGAACTAAGCGCTCACTGTTAGACTAAACTCACACTGCTAGGCTAAACTCACACTGTTAGACTAAACTCACACTGTTAGACTAGGCTCACACTGCTAGACTAAACTCACACTGTTAGACCAAACTCACACTGCTAGACTAAACTCACACTGTTAGACTAAACTCACACTGTTAGACTAAACTCACACTGTTAGTCTAAACTCACACTGTTAGATGAAACACTGTTAGACTAAAGTCACACTGCTACACTAAACTCACACTGCTAGACTAAACTCACACTGCTAGACTAAACTCACACTGCTAGAGTAAACTCACACTGTATGAGTAAACTCACACTGTTAGACTAAACTCACATTGTTAGAACAAACTCACACTGCTAGGCTAAACTCACACTGTTAGACTAAACTCCCACTGTTAGACTAAACTCACACTGTATGAGTAAACTCACACTGTTAGACTAAACTCACACTGTTAGACCAAACTCACACTGCTAGACTAAACTCACACTGTTAGACTAAACTCACACTTATAGACTAAACTCACACTGTTAGACTAAACTCACACTGTTAGACTAAACTCACACTGTTAGACTAAACTCACACTGCTAGACTAAACTCACACTGCTAGACTAAACTCACACTGTTAGACTAAACTCACACTGCGAAACCATACTCACAATGCTAGACTAAACTCACACTGTTAATTCAGGCTCACACTGCTGGGCCACGCTCACACTCTTAGGAGCTAAACCACACTGCTGAGACTAAAACTCACACACTGTTGGGCTAAACACGCCTGACTAAACTCACACTGTTAGACTAGGCTCACACTGTAGACTAAACTCACACTGCTGAACTAAACTCACACTGTTAAGACTAAACTCCTCACACTGTTAGACTAAGCTCACACTGCTAGACTAAACTCACACTGTTAGACTAAACTCACACTGTTAGACTAAGCTCACACTGCTAGACTAAACTCACACTGCTATACTAAACTCACACTGTAAGAGTAAATTCACACTGTTAGACTAAACTCACACTGTTAGAACAAACTCACACTGCTAAACTAAACTCACACTGTTAGACTAAACTCACACTGTTAGACTTAACTCACACTGCTAGACTAAACTCACACTGCTAGACTAAACTCACACTGCTAGACTAAACTCACACTGTATGAGTAAACTCACACTGTTAGATTAAACTCACATTGTTAGAACAAACTCACACTGCTAGACTAAACTCACACTGTATGAGTAAACTCACACTGCTAGACTAAACTCACACTGTTAGACTAAACTCCCACTGTTAGACTAAACTCACACTGTATGAGTAAACTCACACTGCTAGACTAAACTCACACTGTTAGACTAAACTCCAACTGTTAGACTAAACTCACACTGTATGAGTAAACTCACACTGTTAGACTAAACTCACACTGTTAGACCAAACTCACACTGCTAGACTAAACTCACACTGTTAGAATAAACTCACACTGCTAGACTAAACTCACACTGTTAGACCAAACTCACACTGTTAGTCCAAACTCACACTGCTAGACTAAACTCACACTGCTAGACTAAACTCACACTGTTAGACTAAACTCACACTGCTAGACTAAACTTACACTGTTAGACTAAACTCACACTGCTAGACTAAATTCACACTATTAGACTAAACTCACACTGCTAGACTAAACTCACACCGTATGAGTAAACTCACACTGCTAGACTAAACTCACACTGTATGAGTAAACTCACACTGCTAGATTAAACTCACACTGTTAGACCAAACTCACACTGCTAGACTAAACTCACACTGTTAGACTAAACTCACACTGTATGAGTAAACTCACACTGCTAGACTAAACTCACAGTGTTAGACCAAACTCACACTCCTAGACTAAACTCACACTGTTAGACTAAACTCACACTGTTAGACGAAACACACTGTTAGACTAAACTCACACTGTTAGACGAAACTCACACTGTTAGACTAAGCTCACGCTGTTAGACTAAACTCACACTGTTAGATGAAACACTGTTTGACTAAACTCACACTGCTAGACTAAACTCACACTGTTAGACTAAACTGACACTGTTAGACTAAGCTCACACTGCTAGACTAAACTCACACTGCTAGAATAAACTCACACTGTTAGACTAAACTCACACTGCTAGACTAAACTCACACTGTTAGACTAAAGCCACACTGCTAGACTAAACTCACACTGTATGAGTAAACTCACACTGTTAGACTAAACTCACACTGTTAGACCAAACTCACACTGTTAGACTAAACTCACACTGTTAGACTAAACTCACACTGTTAGACTAAACTCACACTGTTAGACTAAACTCACACTGTTAGACTAAACTCACACTGCTAGACTAAACTCACACTGCTAGTCTAAACTCACACTGTTAGACTAAACTCACACTGCTAAACCATACTCACAATGCTAGACCAAACTCACACTGCTAGACTAAACTCACACTGTTAGCCTAAACTCACACTGTTTGACTAAACTAACACTGTTAGACTAAACTCACACTGTTAGACTAAACTCACACTGTTAGACTAAACTCACACTGCTAGACTAAACTAACACTGTTAGACTAAACTCACACTGTTAGACTAAACTCACACTGTTAGACTAAACTCACACTGTTAGACTAAACTCACACTGTTAGACTAAACTCACACTGTTAGACTAAACTCACACTGCTAGACTAAACTCACACTGTTAGACGAAACTCACACTCTTAGACTAAACTCACACTCTTAGACTAAACTCACACTGTTAGATGAAACACTGTTAGACTAAACTCACACTGCTACACTAAACTCACACTGTTAGAGTAAACTCACACTGTTAGATGAAACACTGTTAGACTAAACTCACACTGCTACACTAAACTCACACTGTTAGAGTAAACTCACACTGTTTGACTAAGCTCACACTGCTAGACTAAACTCACACTGCTAGACTAAACTCACACTGTTAGACTAAACTCACACTGCTAGACTAAACTCACACTGTTAGACTAAACTCACACTGCTAGACTAAACTCACGCTGTTAGACTAAACTCACACTTCTAGACTAAACTCACACTGTTAGACCAAACTCACACTGCTACACTAAGCTCACACTGTTAGACTAAACTCACACTACTAGACTAAACTCACACTGTTAGATTAAACTCACACTGCTAGACTAAACGCACACTGTTAGACTAAACTCACACTGTTAGACTAGGCTCACACTGCTAGACTAAACTCACACTGTTAGACCAAACTCACACTGATAGAGTAAACCCACACTGTTAGACTAAACTCACACTGCTAGACTAAACTCACACTGCTAGGACTAGGCTCACACTGCTTGACTAAACTCACACTGCTAGACTAAACTCACACTGTTAGACTAAACTCACACTGCTAGACTAAACTCACACTATTAGACTAAACTCACACTGCTAGACTAAACTCACACTGTAAGAGTAAACTCACACTGCTAGACCAAACTCACACTGTTAGACCAAACTCACACTGCTAGACTAAACTCACACTGTTAGACTAAACTCACACTGTATGAGTAAACTCACACTGCTAGACTAAACTCACACTTTTAGACTAAACTCACACTGTTAGACTAAACTCACACTGTATGAGTAAACTCACACTGCTAGACTAAACTCACACTGTTAGACCAAACTCACACTGCTAGACTAAACTCACACTGTTAGACTAAACTCACATTTTTAGACGAAACAAACTGTTAGACTAAACTCACACTGCTAGACTAAACTCACACTGTTAGACGAAATTCACACTGTTAGACTAAACTGACACTGTTAGACTAAACTCACACTGTTAGATGAAACACTGTTAGACTAAACTCACACTGCTAGACTAAACTCACACTGTTAGACTAAACTCACACTGCTAGACTAAACTCACACTGTTAGACTAAACTCACACTGCTAGACTAAACTCACACTGTATGAGTAAACCCACACTGCTAGACTAAACTCACATTGTTAGACTAAACTCACACTGCTAGACTAAACTCACACTGTTAGACTAAACTCACACTGTTAGACGAAACACGCTGTTAGACTAAACTCACACTGCTAGACTAAACTCACACTGTTAGACGAAACTCACACTGTTAGACTAAACTCACACTGTTAGACTAAACTCAAACTGTTAGATGAAACACTGTTTGACTAAACTCACACTGCTACACTAAACTCACACTGTTAGACTAAACTGACACTGTTAGACTAAGCTCATACTGCTAGACTAAACTCACACTGCTAGAATAAACTCACACTGTTAGACTAAACTCAAACTGCTAGACTAAACTCACACTGTATGAGTAAACTCACACTGTTACACTAAACTCACACTGTTAGACCAAACTCACACTGCTAGACTAAACTCACACTGTTAGACTAAACTCACACTGTTAGACTAAACTCACACTGTTAGACTAAACTCACACTGTTAGACTAAACTCACACTGTTAGGACTAAACTCACACTGCCAGACCAAAACTCACCCCAGACTAAACTCACTGTTAGACCAAATTCACTGTTAGACTAAAACACACTGGCATTCAAACTCGCACTGTTAGACCAAATTACACTGCTAGACTAAACTCACACTGTTAGGAATAAACTCACACTGTTAGACTAAACTCACACTGCCAGGCTAAACTCACACTGTTAGACTAAACTCACACTGTGCCAGACTAGGCTCACACTGCCAGACTAAACTCACACTGTTAGACCAAACTCACACTGCTAGACAACTCAACACTGCTAGACTAAACTCACACTGCTAGACCAAACTCACACTGCTAGACCAAACTCACACTGCTAGACTAAACTCACACTTTTAGACGAAACTCACACTGTTAGACTTAACTCACACTGTTAGAATAAACTTACACTGTTAGATGAAACACTGTTTGACTAAACTCACACTGCTACACTAAACTCACACTGTTAGACTAAACTCAAACTGCTAGACTAAACTCACACTGTTAGACTAAACTCACACTGCTAGACTAAACTCACACTGTATGAGTAAACTCACACTGCTAGACTAAACTCACACTGTTAGACCAAACTAACACTGCTAGACTAAACTCACACTGTTAGACTAAACTCACACTGTATGAGTAAACTCACACTGCTAGACTAAACTCACACTGTTAGACCAAACTTACATGGCTAGACTAAACTCACACTGTTAGACTAAACTCACACTGTTAGACGAAACACACTGTTAGACTAAACTCACACTGCTAGACTAAACTCACACTGTTAGACGAAACTCACACTGTTAGACTAAACTCACACTGTTAGACTAAACTCACACTGTTAGATGAAACACTGTTAGACTAAACTCACACTGCTACACTAAACTCACACTGTTAGACTTAACTCACACTGTTAGACTAAGCTCACACTGCTAGACTAAACTCACACTGTTAGACTAAACTCCCACTGTTAGACTAAACTCACACTGTATGAGTAAACTCACACTGCTAGACTAAACTCACACTGTTAGACTAAACTCCCACTGTTAGACTAA
>NW_024742342.1:0-37182 GCF_018991925.1 Homarus americanus
ACGGCATTAATTGCAAATATTCCGTGTATCCACCGGCAATCACCAAGTGAGTTGTGAGTGTTTGGTGGAACGGCTGGTGGTGCCAGTGTGGGTTAGGACTATTTTGACTGATGCGGCCTCGCGACTCCCGCCCCTGAGGTCAGTGACAGAAGGCCAACTGTTCTATGCCTGCTGTCGCCTACCACAAGTAATGGTCACTTCATGCAGTGGCAATCGACCATGCGAGTCTTTATAACTAAACTTACATCAGTGCAACCATAGAAATACTTATTATTCCAGCCATAGATATATAAGCAAGTGTTAGGTGTGACAATTCCTGCTCCCAGTGTATCACTTTGTGGTGAATGTCGCCCTCACCCACCCCAGAGGTGGCCTACACACCCACACACGCACGTATGCCCCTACTACCTGAACACAGCGGTCCAGCCTGCCACCTCTCTACCCTTTCTTCATAAGATCTAGTTTCATCTGTATGGGACCAAAGTAGATGTCGGAGGCGGACATAACTGTCGCCTGAAATGCGAAGCACTATGCCGGGTAACAGCCATTGCTGCATCTGTGCTAGCCAGAAACAAAATTGCAAAAGCTGTGAATGTGCGAGAAACAACCGACCATGTGTGGTTTGTAGAAAGGGAAACAATTGTCAGAATGCTTATGGCAGGAAGCTGACACAGGAGGCCACAGTGGATTTCGCCCGGACACCACCGCCCAATGATATCCTAAATGATAGCAGTGAGTCTACTCAACCTGAAAATGTAGTGGCAATAATTGCTGGTCCAACAGTAGCATATGTCCATGAGGTGAATGACAGACAGCCACCACAGTGGAATGGCATGTCGATGGAAAATGTGGATATATGGGTTAAAAAAACTTACTCAGAAATTGTCAGGTGGTCGCCAGCTAACCTATCTGAACCACCCAAGTGTGCGGGCACCAAAGAAATGATTCGGGAGATGACTCGCCTCATAACCGAGTACATTCAGGACTGCTTCCTTGCCCCTTTAGTTTTTCAAATGCTGGCAATAATACCCCATCTATTCTGTCAGAGGACACACGCAAGGATGTGGCAGCAATGAAGAGAAGATTGACAATGTGGGAGAATGGGGCCCTTGATGATCTCCTGTGTGAAGCAAGAACACTGCAGGAGAGACTAAAATTTATAGGAGACGTAAAGCAAAACACTGATGACATTGCCAGAAAGTTTGGAAACAAGATGCTTGTGGGAAAAGTGTCTTTGGCGGTCAGATCTCTCGCAAAGGAATCCTTCGGTGGTGTTCTGCCAATAAACAAAGATATTAAAACAACTGAAGGAAAAATATCCCCCTGCAAGTGAGGAGGAAGGCATCAGGTTCCAGGGTGACTATATCCCTTCTAATGCTGTCCTGTTCGAAAAAATAACAGGCGAGATGGTGTTGGAAAAAAGCACTGAAAACTCAGGGAAGTGCAGGCCCTTTAGACCTGAATGCAAACGGTTGAAGAGTCATCCTCAGCACTAACAAGTTTGGCGCCGGAGCAAGTGATCTCTGCACTGCCATCACCGCTCTGCACTGCCATCATCGCCCTTGCAAGAAAGCTAGCAATCGGGTGCTGCCACCACCTCCATGCTCTGACGGCCTGTCGCCTCATTCCCCTGGATAAGAATCCAGGATGTAGGCCTATAGGGGTGGGGGAAGTGCTGAGGCGGATCATCGGAAAATACAAAATGGAGGTGGTAAAGGATATGTCAGGGCAGCTGCAAGGGCTTGCAAGTTTGTGCTGGCCACCAGGCTGGGGGAAGCAACCATTCACGCCATGCGAACGAGATATGAGCAGCACGATTGTGAGGCAGTTCTCCAGGTTGACGCTTCCAACGCATTCAACATTCTCAACCGCAAAGCTACACTGCACAACATCAAGATCAAGTGTCCAAGCTTTGCAATGTATATTGAAAACACCTATAGCAACCCATCAGACATCTATATAACAAACATCAAGACTCTAAAAGGAGATACCATCATACAGTACAGTTGACTGAGGGAACACAGGGGAACCCTGTGGCAATAGCAATGTACGCAATAGGCCTGTCCGTGCTCCAGCACACAATAAAATTTGAAACAACCGCAGTCAAACAAGTGGCATATGCTGACGACCTTACAGGAGCAGGAAAAGTGGAGGACATCAAAAATTGGTGGGAACTGAAAACATCAAATGATCCACAAATAGGGTACCACCCAAATGTCTACAAGTCCTTCCTCATTGTGAAGCCAGAACACTATGAATGGGCAGTGGAGGTGTTCGGTGGAAACAAGGTCAAAATAACAAAGGGTGGCCAAAGATACCTAGGTGCAGTAATCGGTACGAAGGACTTCAAGACCGAGTACGTAACGCAGGGGTGTCAAACTCATGGCCCGCAGGCCAAATGTGGCCCTTTGAATGGTCAGGTGTGGCCCGCGGGATGACGGTAAAATTTACCAGTCCGTGAAATTTGATAAAAATAGATATGAAGGAAAAAAATGCAAATATGATTGAGTCAGTAAATTACAAAATGATCTTTACATCATTGTGGCAATAATTGAATTTAAATTGAGCTCTTAAGTTTAAAAACACAAGTGGAATTCTATAATAAATTGTAGCTGCAAAATAATGCATACTTTTGCAATCCTATTATTAGCGTTAATCATGTTTATTAAGCAAAATAATTTTACACACTTAAGATTAGACAAACCCAAATGAAATATTCCTGGTAAACCAGGTAAGGCAATGTGTGAACCTGTAAACTTCAATCCTGCAAATATGTGATATAGCACTTGTGTTGACCCTGAAGAGGGTAACTAAAATAAGAATTGGCCCTTGAAAAGTTTTGAGTTTGACACCTCTGATTCGTAATGGGAAAGGTAAATGAGTGGGTCAAGGAAATCCAAGCTCTGTCGAATATTGCTAAAACAGAGCCACATGCGGCTTTTGCGGCATTCACCCATGGAGTCGAGCATCGCTGGAACTACCTGATGCGCACTATCCCTGATATCGAGCCCCTCATCCACCCTCTGGAAGAAGCCATCAGCATCAATTTCATTCCAAAATTAGTGAAACACCTTCACTTAACCCAAGCAGAAAGGTCATTCCTTGCACTACCACCGAGACTGGAAGGAATGGGATTGAACAATCCAGAGGAGATTGCTGCCATCGAACATCAATACTCAGTCAAGCTCACGGCAGCCCTCACTGACCACATAATAGCTCAGAAAGAACAGGTGAGGTGGATACCAGCGAATTAAACAAGATTCGACGGTCCATTACGACAGAACGACAGCACGGCCAATGTAATAAGTTGCGGCAACTGATGCTGCAAGTGCCAGAGAATTTGAAAAACAGAGTAGCTATAGTGCAGGAGGTGGGTACCTCGAACTGGCTAACTACGTCACCGATACGGGCAAAACGTTTCACTCTTAACAAACAAGAATTTACAGATGCCATTGCTCTAAGCTAAGGTAGGCAAGTAGAAGGTTTGCCCTCCCAATGCGTCTGTGGCTCTTCCTATGACGTCGACCATGAGGCATGACGAAGTAAGGGATCTAACAGCAAATCTACTGAGGGAAACATGCCACAACGTCATGGTGGAACCACCCCTCCTTCCATTGGACGGTGAAAAATTCCATCACAAGACTTCAAACACATCTAATGAAGCCCGTGTGGAAGTCAGTGCTTGAGGATTCTGAATGCGGGGACAGCAAGCCTTCTTCGACATAAGGATTTTTGATCCCATGGCCGCATGTCACCGAAATCTACCTCTTGATGCTGCACACAGGAGGAACGAGAACGACAAGATTGGGGCATATGGGGAGAGAATTCATAATGTCGATCAGGCCAGCTTCACTCTCTGGTGTTCACAACCTCTGGTGGGATGGGAACAAGTGCAAGATGCTTCTACGCCAGACTCGCGGAGGTATTATCTGAACGAAAGCAGCAGCCCAAAAGTTACGTCACAGCCTGGTTGAGATTTCGCCTGTCCTTCTCTCTCCTTTGGTCTGCATTGCTTTGTCCCGGGGGAACAAGAGCACCGGCCCCAAAGCCGACAACAGTCGCAGATATCGACTTTGAGGCAACAGTCACTGAATGTCACATAGATCTGCGGCTCAACACAGCTAAGGTAGCTACTTACGTATTATGACAGATAATTTTAAGGTAATAAAATGGCGGCGAAGGTGTAGCCATTGGGGGAGGCTGAAGGCCATGATAAAAAAAAAAAAAGTAGTGTGTGTGTGTAAAGAATAATAATAATAATAATAATAATAATAATAATAATAATAATAATAATAATTAACAGTTTATTAAGATAACATGGCAGCCCAAAGGCTGTAAATATACAATGGACAGACATGATATGTTGAAATCGGGGAGTGGGTCACTTGATTGACAAAGGCTTTCAATACGAAAACATAAGAAACATAGAGTCAACATATAGATTAACTATAGATCTGGTACTGTGGAAGTTGGTCTGTAGACATTCATGTGACCTGATGTCAGCGCCAAGCCTGGCTGTTAAGCCGCTACCTCACTACAGCTGCAGATGCACCACGTGGTCCGGGTAGGTCCTCCAGCTCACACAGGGTGTTGGAGATGGTTCTTGTTCCTCATATGATGTAGTTAGGAATTCATAGTTCCTCACCTGGGTGGAGTAGGGAGTCCTCATTTCTCTCCTGGTGTAGTTTGGAGTGTTTCTTGGCTTCTCATCCAGTGCTGGGGGTGGCGAGTGTACCGCGGGCTGGGTGCGTCAGGTCAAGGTGTCAGGTCAACATTGGCCACTAAGTACTGTTTGTCGCTCTAACAGTTGTTTCTTCCTTTCGAGTTGAAATAGTCACTTTTGTAATATCAGTTGTGGGTTGATCTTCAATCTTTGCACTGTACTGTTGGTGGCAGGATGTTGATAAATCCAGATGGGGAGGAAGAGATGGGGAAAGGGAAGGCCCGACAAACCAGGCTGGCAGATGTCTCCATGTTCAAGAGACCATGGCCTCATCAGCAGGCAGCGCCGACTACACACGTCCTTGCCCAATGAAGGCTGAAGGAAGGAAAAGAGTGTGTGCGTGTGTGTGTGTGTGTGTGTGTGTTTTTTTTTTATTTCATTCCTTATGCATTTCTACAGTTTTAAAGATTGACCTGAAATTTAGTAGGAGGATGGTTGTGCACTGACTCCAGTCCCTCCACCAAGGCGAACCCAGGCAGCTCAATTAGTACTGTATTGTAGTAATATCTTTATGAATGGTACCTCACACTAGAAACAGATGATGATGATGATAAATATGTCACTATGAAAAATGAGATAACTGATCATAACTGGAGATACATTTTGATGTTTTATAATTAGATGAAATCATATATAATAGCTAGGCTCTTATGATATTTCAATAAAAGCAAAGTACAACACAAAAAATAGAATGACCATTAGTTGTATGAATCATCTTAAAGTGGATTTTACATTGTGATCTATAATTGAATTTCAGAATTTTTTTTTCTTCCACTTTAATACACAAGAGTACCTACCTTCACAAAGTATAACTGTTATACAAGCTCCCCTGTGTGTCTCTTTATATGTCTTTGTAAATGGGTTTCTCTGAAAAATGCCGCACCACATCGATCACACTTATGTGGTCTCTCAGCTTGATGTCTCCGTTCATGTGATTCTAAAATAGACTTATCAGAAAATGTAAGACAACATTTTTCACATTTGTATGGCCGTTCAACTATATGTTTCTGTCGATGACTTTTCAGATGACCTTCAGTATTAAAACCTGCACCACAAAGATCACACTTGTAAGGCTTTTCTACAATTATTTTTTTTCGTATGAACTCTCCATTCACTTGTTGCTGTCTAGCAAGAATATGAAAAGGATTATTTTCACCCATGTTATGCTTGGTATGCATATGAGCTCTTAAATCAGAACTGTGCAATAACACTGTACCACATATATCACACCGAAATGTCCCTTCTTCTATTTCTAGCTTCCTTTTGCCTGTTGCATCTGTTTGCATTTCTTGCTGTGAAGAATTTGTAGCAACAAGAGGTTGAGGAGAAAGACAGTTAGTCAGATGAAGATGTGAAGGGGCTGCAATACTGCTTATAGGGCCTGTAGAGCATGTAGCCACAACATTTGCAGGCACAGTATTGGCAGTATTTACCAAGCTTGGTAAACTAAAAAAGTTGGGAAAGGTAGGCACATTCTGTTGATGATAAATATTAGCCATGTTCACTACAAGGGCAGAGTTCTGTGAACTTTCTCCCATTCTATGTTTCCTTTTATGCCAAACTAACATGCTGTTTTGCAGAAACTGTGCACCACACTCATCACATTTAAATGGCATCTCCCCAGTGTGGCTTTTTTTGTGCCATTCTAAGGTGCTATTATAAGAAAATTTTGCTCCACATTCATCACATTTATAGGGTTTTCTACGGGAATGAAGTCTCAAATGCTGCTTCAATGTGTCCTGGTTGTCAAAAGTTGCTTCACAAAATTCACACTTAACACTGTGCTCCCAGTACAGATTGACATTCATTGTTGTTAGTTATTTCTCAGTGGTTGCACACAAAACTTTCTTCCAACAGAAACCATCTATTTGGCTCCACCAGCAGTGCTGTGTTTCTGAAATATAAAAGAAATTAAATATCACGTGGGAAGTAAAAGGTACATACATAATTTGTGTTCAACAAATTATCATCACAATACAGTACAGTTCAGTCTGGATTTACGCGGTTTTTGTTTATGCGTTTGGTCATTTACGCGGTGCCTTGCCAGAATGAAATGCTTTTATTACGCGGTAAATTTGGTCATTTACGCGGGTGAAGTATAATTTGTTTATTTACTGAAGATTTTTGTTTTAGCTCATAAAATTCATACAAATTACCCGACCAGAATATAATTTACATAGCTGGAATTCTTATAAGATTGTGATTATTTTAAGTATAAACATAATGGAATTTGCATTAGACATACAAATTTTAGATCAAATGTAAGAATTTTGATTAGAGAGAGCCAAAATTTTATCTTTTGTGCAAAATATATGACGTTTATATTCAAAATATTCCTGGTTTTGCTAGGAATCCAGCAATGTCATTTATATTATCCTAACTTTAGTCTGAGGTATTATTTATTACTAAATATGTAAGCCTACTGTTTTCACCCAAACAATTCTCTGGTAGGGAGGGAGGGAGGAACCCAGCGAGCGTGGGGGGAGGGAGGAACCCAGCGAGCGTGGGAAGAGGGAAACAGCGGAGGTGGGGTATTTTGATTGACATAGTGTCAGGGTGAAGTATAATTTGTTTATTTACTGAAGATATTTGTTTTAGCTCATAAAATTCATACAATTTACCCAGCCAGATTATAATTTACATTGCTGGAATTCTTATAAGATTGTGATTATTTTAAATATAAACATCATGGAATTTGCATTAGACATACAAATTTTAGATCTAATATAAGAATTTTGATTAGAAAGAGCCAAAATTTTATCTTTTGTGCAAAATATATGACGTTTATATTCAAAATATTCCTGGTCTTGCAAGGAATCCAGCAATGTCAATTATATTATCCTAACTTTAGTCTGAGGTATTATTTATTACTAAAAATGTAAGCCTTCTGTTTTCACCCAAACATTTCTCAGAGAGGGAGGAGCCAGCGAGCGTGGGAGGAGGGGGGGGGGGTTGAGTCCATTATTTGAATGGACATTAACCGGTGACTGTATTTCTCTTAAATATTAATAGTGTGTGCATACCATCATAAAATTAAGATGTTATTTTTACTACAACGTATGTATTGTGTCGGAAAAAGTGAAGTTTGGGGGTCGGCCCAGTCTCTATTTCAATCAATCCCATATGTTCCGTTATTTCATTTACGCGTTTCTCAGTTTACGCGGTACTCAGCGGGTTCAATTGACCGCGTAAAAGAAGACCCAACTGTATCTTGATGTAAAGAAAAAAGATGGCTTAAGTTCATGAAACATTATCTATCCATTAATATTCCTAATCAAATCTTTTTTGCATTGCAACATGCAATATCACATATCTAATTGGTACAGTAGAATTCCGTGTGTACTGTACGCTATAATGTCGCCTCGGGAGGGAGTTATAGCCCACCGCCTCCACACATATTCACGTTGTGGGTCGATGACCTATGCCCGGGTGGGCTATTCCCCTAAAAAAAAAAAAAAACATTCTCTTCATTTTTCTTCTTTTATAAAACTAGCTTTAAATTATATTTTCTTTATGTCTAAGCCACATTAGAGTACAGGAAAGCCTCAAATAACATCGATACATCAAACAACAATTCATATTTAAAACTCTGGCTAATTTAGGACCAGATTCAATTTACACTGTCATTTTATTCATATTTACAACGAAAATACAGTGAACCCTTCAAGATCCGGACTAAAAGGGACCACCTGTCCGAAAGAGCTGATTGTACAAATCTTCCGGTGAATGAACTGAATGTATAAAAACAATAAACTTTATATAAACAACACCAAAAATACAGTACATAATATCCTAACCATATATTACTGTACTCACTTTGTACTCAAATGTACAATGCTAAAGGACAAAAATTTTTATCTCATGTGCAAACTATGCAATGTTCATACTCAAATTAATTGCTATCTTGCAAGAATTCCAGCAATGCAAGCTACAGTATATTCTGCTAAGACTAGTCTGTGACAATTTATAAGATAAAAACTTTAAGCCTAAAACTACCTTCACCCTGGCTGGGAGGAGGAGGTGGTGAGGTGTTGACAGCCAGGCAGGGAGATTACCAAGTGCATAGTTATCAGTCAAATAGAGATAATTAAAGTTTTTCACATAAAATGTCACTCAGTCGACTTAGCAGAATATAACTCACATTGCTGGAATTCTTGTAAGATAGTGATTAATTTGAGTACAAACATCCCATAGTTTGCACTAGACATAAAATTTCTTTTAATTAACTTAGTACATTTGAGTACAGGTTTCCCCTTTGGAAAATTATTTACTTTACCTTTTTCACAATATGTATTTAGGATGGTGTGTGCATGTAAATGAGTAAAAATTAATGAAGAAAGTTATTGTTATGCATAGTGCAATGCACAATAATGAATTGTGTTATGCATTGCAAAATATTTGATTTATATACAGTAAGATCTTGTATTTCGCGAGTAATATAGACTGGAAAAATTGCACCAAATTCAAATTCGCCAAATACTGCACATAAACTAATGGGAAAAATAACAATATAAACTGGCCACTCTACATCAACCTCTAATTTTCCCATTTATAACCTCCAAATGATACAAATTCTGCCTTTATTGACTTGATTGTGCTTTCTGGAAACTAGTTTTTAGGCCTTCCTCAAGTAATTTAATCACACGCTGCTTATGCTGCATCGAGTACTTGGCAAACTTAACTCCCTTATGATAGTCCCGCTTCTTCTTTTCCTTATTTGGCTGCTTAGGTGGGTCTGTCCCACCCCACCAACACCAATAGGACCCGCAGTAGAGGTAGAGGCCATTATCTTGACTCGACAGATGGTAGCACCACCCAAAAAAGCACATAATAACAGACCGGGTGGTCGCTAGGATGGCGCGGGCTACAACGCGATAGTTGTTTTCTTGTAAACCTCATTTACATTCACCACCGGCAATTTGATCGCCAGAACACTTCTTGGAAACATTCTTCTTACCTTGTCTTTCAGTATTCATTGCTAACACAACAAAAATGGAGAAAATAGCAAAAATCACGGAGTAATTGACAGAAACCGCGGGATTCAACTGATCAAATGATGTAAACAGAGAGCGCTGGTGTAAACCATTACTGGTCCTCACTGCGAAACATTCTTTTTACTTATTCTTTTCATACAGTATTTATGGGTAACAGCTAAATTTGCTCACAAAACAGACAAATACGGTATACAGAGTACCTCCCAAAAAATAAATCACAAACAAAAAATACGAATCAATTGAACATGTGATGTCGAACGTGAACTGTAAACTTGCATAATCCAGCGCGACGCTTAAAATGTTGAGGATGGAATCAAAACATTGAGGATGGAATAGCGCTATAGCCAACATTCGTATGCAAAAGATCGCGTTTTACAAACAGAGTTCCACTACTCATCAATCGCGTTGCGAACCAATTCACAATGACAAAATACGCATTGTAGCAGAAATGACTAACTGGTACGATGGCTGTGACATCATTGAAGCCGGAAGCCAGCATTCAGCTTGCTGGATTTCGCGTTCAGCTGACTGGATCTCGCAAAATTCACGATATTTTACGTCAAATATAAGACTTGGTTACATTAGGTAGTGCTCGCGAAATTCAAAAACGCAAAATAAAGTTGTGCGAAATATGAGATCTTACTGTATTTAACAAGCATTTCCCTACACTAGTTTGGGAAATGCTCATTACCCTCACCTTCCGTGCGGTGGTAGCGTTGGTGTCGGGATGACTACGTGCCATGGTGGATTGTATGTAAAACTGTGCCCTAAAATGTATGTACAGTATGTTAGTGCTGTTTAGGCTTGGAGTTCACCGGTGCATGGGTGTGTTTCAGGGAGTCACGGCTGGGCAATGGTGCTGACAGGACGTCTGGGTCAGTCAGTGGTGGACACCTTGTCTTATATGGTTTAGTTAAGTATTATGTATTCAGTGCTGCTCTATTAATATGTACAGTATTACCCCGTTTTACGTGGTTTCACTTTCCGCGTTTCCTCATTTACACGGTGCCTTGCCAGAACCGAACTTTCACTTTCCGCGGTTCATGCACCCATATACGCGCAAAGTGTCTGGCTCGACGCTATTTTTAGATTCGCCCCTCCCGCCTGCTCCCGCCTCCGCCTGGGCAAGCCGCGTGGTAAGGTTGCGCAATGCATGTCTCTGTTGCGTTATCAGTGACGTCATATGACGTAGCGGACTGTGATTGGCCATGCATCCCTACCTCCCTCCGCTGCTAGCTGTAATTGGTTTAAAGTAATATGATGTGTCCACCCGCGGGAGGGAGGGAGGAAAGACGACGCTTGACCTAACCGCGGCAGTTTCATCCCTCCAGGCCACACCGTGTATACGTGCATCCATTGTTCTGTGAAATGGCTTCCGCCGGACCACCGCCACCAGAGAGAAGCCTTTCCTTACCTGGACCCAGCCGCCCTAAGCCAAAGAAGATACGCCGTTCCCTAAGCTACGAAGTGAAATACCAGATAATTCAAGATTTGGAGAAAGGAACACGTCAAGCTGATCTCGCGCGGCAGCATGGAGTGAACGAATCTACGATTCGTACCATTAAGCAGGATGCAGCCAAGATCAAAGAGCACATGAGAATCACAAAGTCTGCAGGTGCTTCAATGATCAAGTATTGGCAGAACAAGGTGCTGCTAAAGGTGGAAAATTTGCTGGCGAGTTACAGGTAGTTCTGCTATAACGCGATAATTGTGTTCTTGTAATATATCGTGTTATAGAAAATCGCGTAATAGAAATAACAGGGCTTATGGAGAAAATAGGGTTAGGTGCAGATAACTCGAAATCGAAAAAATTTAGTAGTTAGCCTAACACAAAGGATAGCACAGTCTAAATAAATGTTACATTCATATCTAATAATGAAATCATACAGTAAATGTAACACTTTACTTGATAGAGAAAGAGGTGATTTTGAGGTTGATAAAATCGAGCTTCTCTTCAAGTGTTATATCCTTTCTTTTACGATCATCACCGGGAATTCTATCACCAGAACGCTTCTTGTTGATATTCTTCTTTACTTTACTATAGTAAGCAAAAATCGCGTTATAGCAAACAAGCGTTCGCGTTATACAAATATCGTTCCTAATTCATAAATCGCGTGAGAGCAAATTCGCGTTATCAAAACACGCGTTATAGCAGAACTCACTGTACTTGATTCGTCAGGCGCGACGCAACATGGCGGTGGACACGCGATCCGTTCAAGAGTACGCACGTGAACTGTATGCAGCAGTGTCACGAAAGATGAGAATTGCAGAGCCCAAACCCTTCAATGCTTCCTCTGGTTGGCTGCATAGGTTTAAGAAGAGGAATAATATCACCAACATCAACACTGGTGGTGAAGAAGCGAGTGCTGACCGTGTGGCGGCTAGAGATTTTCCTCCGTTCTTACGTGAGGTTATGGAGGAAGGGCAGTACACCGACGACCAGGTGTTTAACATGGACGAATCTGGTCTTTTTTGGAAAAAACTACCTTCCAAGACCTTCGTTGTGAAGATTGCCAGCAAGTGTCGGGGCCGGAAGTTGCAGAAGTTGCGCATCACCGTCCTCTTTACCACCAATGCCTCCGGTACCTGTAAACCAAAGTTATCGGTGATTCACACAGCCCGCAAGCCGCACACCTACAAGAACGTGGACATGAGCAAGATTAATGTCCACTGGCTGACCGCACGCAAGGCGTGGATGTTCTCTGCTCTGTCACTCTCCTGGTTTGATGACTGTTTCATTCCCGACGTGAAGAAATTCTGCGAGCAACAAAATGTTCCATTCAAGATTTTGTTGTTCCTTGACAACTCACCAGGACACTAGCCCCTACTTATGGATCGTCACCCCAACGTAAAAGTGGTCTTCCTTCCTCCCAACACTTCGTCATTAATCCAGCCCATGGACCAGGAGTTGATCTGCAATGTTAAAGCTGCATACTCGGCAAAGAAATTCAAGCTCCTGAACGACTGTACCAACACCAAGGATGAGTTGCGTAAGCTGGGTGACACCGATAGCGAGAGCAAAAGCGATGAGGACAAGGAACAAGAGGTGGTGACTCAAGAAGTTCTCGTCAAACAGTTTTGGAAGAAATTTAACGTCAAACAAGCTGTAGACTTCTTGGTGGAGGCATGGGATCAGCTGTCTATAGCTACGATTCGTCACGCATGGAGGCATGTGTTGCATGGCATACCAGGTGAGAGGCGGAGTCAACCTGTGACTGGTGAGGTTCAGTCTGTGACAGTGGCATTGGACCTTGCAAGAGAAGCTGCGCACAGTATTACAGCTGAAGGCTCCTCCAAGGCCACCAACGAAGACATCCTGGAGGTTATCAGAGATCCTGAAATGACTGCCGACGAGATGTTGAAGATGATCATGTCAGTGAAGAGGAAGATGGTGCGTCAATCTCAGAAGAACACAAGTTAATGCAGAGTAATATTAAGGGTGCCATCGAGTGTGCAGAGAAATTGAAGCTCTTCCTTTCCAACGACCATGACGATGACCGCTATGAAGTCTTCCATACCCGGCTGGTGCAGGCTATGGAGCCGTACATCAAGGTGTATCAAGACAACATCAACACTAGCCGTCAAAAAAGCATTACCGAGTTCTTCGCCCGCAACCCACCACAGCCAGCCAGAGAGAGTGATAGTGACAGTGAAAGTGACTTTGAGGGATTTGTCAGGGAAGCCCTGACAACTGTAACTGATAGTGATGGTGATGCATCTAGTAATGGTGATTCACCTGAGGGCCAGTAATCTGCCCTCTGCCTCGGAACCAGCCTCCATCCCCGTATGCAGACCCATCTCTTCTACTAACGTAAGTGTTACACCCAACCTTTAGTTTTCCTAACCTAACCTTTATTTTTCCTAACCTAACCTCTTCTATATTAATTGTGTGTGCATACCATCATAAAGTTAAGATAATATTTTTACTACAACATAGTTGTGTGTCGTCAAAAAGTGGAGTTTGGGGGTCGGGCCAGTCTCTATTGGAATTAATCCCATATGTTCTGTTGTTCACTTTACGCGGATTTCACTTTCCGCGGTACCCTGTGGGTTCAATTGACCGCGCAAATCGGGGTACTACTGTATTGTGTGTATAGTGCAATCAATTATTGTTATAATGTGGTTTATAGTTTATATACTAAATACATATTAATTGTTTATTAAGGATGGAAAACCAAGTGCAGTTTAACTTGGTAAGGAGTCATTACCTACGATGGTTTGTCCTATGCTAAATATTTCCAAAGTCAAATTATCATGTACCGTATATTATTTATTCCCAGTGGCGTACTAAGGGTGGGGGGGAACGGTCTGCCCCGGGTGACAGCCAGAGGGGGGTGCCATGAGGCTCATAAATAAATAAATATCTGTCCTCTGCAGCTCTCTTTTTTTTCGTCATTCAATTTAATTGCCCTTCATCCATCTCATTTTCAAATTCACAGAACAAAGAAAAAGTACAAATTAATCGAATGCGCATGACATAACTGCTCCCCCAGCCCCGCCTTCCCTTACTTGCCAAATTGCCAACTCGCGCTTCTTAGCATCTAGCTTTGTAACTGGGTTTAAAACATGGTGGAAGCTGAACCCAAAGGTTTCTGACCATGAAGCCTTCAAGGAGCATCTCACATGCTTGGAGAAGTGGAAGACATTAGCAGCACGACTAAAGCTCAAAAGAACTGTTGACCATGGTAATCAAGCTGCAATGGACAGAAAGAGGAAGAAATGGAGGGACATACTTCATCGTCTTTTGGATGTAACATGTTTCTAGCTCGACAGAACCTTCCTTTTCATGGTCATAGGGAGGATATATTATCAATAAACAAAGGCAATTTCCTGGAACTGGTGGAGTTACTGTCAAACTATGATCCTGTTTTGAAAGAACATCTTTTGGAGGTTAAGCATGCTATTCCATCTCAGACATCTGGAAGGAGAGTGAGCTCTTATTTATCACCAAATATTCAGAATGAATTCATCTGTCTTCTAGGAAATAATAAGGAAAAAATTTTGGCTGACATAAAGAAGGCCAAGTATTTTGGAATTCTTTTTGACAGTACACCTGATATTTCTCATACAGATCAGATATCCGAAGTGATTAGATAGGTTCATATTGAAGGTGATTCTGTTGAAGTAAGGGAATCTTTCTTGGGTTTCTTTCCTATTGGTGGAAAAACTGCAACAGAGCTCACAAAGGATATCCTGAGTAATTTGGAGAGTGGTGGACTGGACAATAACTTTTGCCGCAGTCAAGGATATGATAATGCTGCAACTATGGCTGGTATTCATGGAGGTGTTCAGATGAAAATCACAGAAATAAATCCAAGGGTTTTGTTTGTGCCTTGTGCCAATCATTCCTTGAACCTTTGTGGGGTACACTCTTTTGGAACCAATCCTTTATGTTTAACATTCTTTGGAACTGTAGAGAAACTTTAATACTTTTTTCACTTTCAACTCACTGATGGGAAGTACTGAAAGAAAATATGAACCTGACAGTCAAAAGACTTTCTCAGACTAGATGGAGTGCACAGCATGATGCCATAAAGCCTCTCAAGAAACAATTTGAGAAGTTGATCATAGCCCTGGAAACATTGACGGATCAAAGAGAAAATGTTGACACAAGAGGATCACCTGAAGTTTTGCTTAAAGCTGTATGTGATTTTTTTTTGGGGGGGGTTATCTTTCTTTTTGGTGTGATGTACTGGAAGAAGTGAATTTCACACAGAAGTATTTGCAAACAGAAGGAATAAGTCTTGAAAAGTGCACTGTAAAGCTCAATGGTTTGAAATTGTTTCTTCGAGGTCAGCGGAATGAAATTGTGGAGAGAGCGATTCAATATGCAACTACACAATGTGAAGAAATGGGCATCTCCATGGAAACAAGAGGGAGGATAAGACGAAAGAAAATGATGCCAGGAGAGATGGCTAGGGATGCTGAACTGACAATGCAAGAGGAAATGAGGAGATCGATGTTTGAATGCTTAGATCGATTTAGTCTAGAATTGGATGCTCGTTCAGAGGCCATGGATAACATCGTGTCAATATTTGCAGCTATTCAGCCAAGCTACTTGCTTTCTGCAAAAGAAGAACTACTTCAGGGGAGTATTTCAAATTCAAGCATGACCAAGATTTTTAATGAAATTTCTGATGAGGATGTCATGGTAGAAATTATGAGACTTCGCAGACACGTGGAGGCTGCCAAAATCACACCTGAAGAAGCAAATAAATGGACAGTGTTGCAGTTCCTGAAGTTTATTGTCAAATGGGACTTTTGTGAAACCTTGCCAAACTTGTCATTGTGCCGAGATTCTTTTTAACAATATGTGTGTCTGTTGCATCATGTGAAAGAAGTTTCTCTAAACTGAAACTCATCAAGAATTATCTTCGTTCTAGCATGACTCAGGTAAAATTGAACAGCTTAGCTATGATTTCTATCAAAAATGAATGTGCCAAGACAGTTAACTTTGATGAAATAATTGGCAAGTTTGCTGAAGCTAAGTCACGAATGATGAGGCTGTAAAACTAATATATAGTATATATATTTTTTTTGCGTTAGATGAAAGTATACCGCTTGTATCTCGTGGTTTCCTATGTTTTTAGAACAATCTAGTGCTACTGGTCAAGTTTCTTTTAAAAGTGAGTTTATTTAATGTGTAACTTGTAGTTATATACAGTATGGTTTCTGTACTTTGTATATTTGAATTACTTGTATGTGCTTTGTTGTATCGTGTAAATTTTGTTGAAATTAGGAAATACAGTCATGCGCCGGTTAATGTCCTAGATACGTTCTTGGAAACGTGATGTTATACGAAATGGACGTTGTCCGAAATTACATAAACCTATCGCATTTATTCTAGTGGGGGTTCCAGGCACCCAACTCCAAGTTTCCCATTTTACAACCATTTAGACCCACTATATATATATATATATATATATATATATATATATATATATATATATATATATATATATATATATATATATATATATATATATATATATATATATATATATATATATATATATATATATATATATATATATATATATATATATATATATAGTATATATACATATATATATATATATATATATATATATATATATATATATATATATATATATATATATATATATATATATATATATATATATATATATATATATATATATATATATATATATATATATATATATATATATATATATATATATATATATATATATATATATATATATATATATACATAGTTAGTAATCTCAATTTAACGCTAAGTCAATTGAACCCAGAGGGTCCCGCGTTAAGTGAAAACCGCGTTAAGTGAATAACAGAACATATGGGATTAATTCCAATAGAACCCAGCCCGACCCCCAAACTCCACTTTTTGATGACAAATAACTATGTTGTAGTAAAAATAACATCTTAATTTTATGATGGTACATGCACACAATTAATACTTAAGAGAAATAGAGAAATACAGTCGCCAAGTTAATGTCCATTCAAATAATGGACTCAACTCCCTCCCCCTCTTCTCACACTACACTCACTGGCTCTTCCCTCTGAGAAATTTTTTGGGGAAAACCAGGTATAGTAATAAATAATTCCTCAAACTAAAGTTAGGATAATATAATTGACATTGCTGGATTCCTTGTAAGACCAGGAATATTTTGAATATAAATGTCATATATTTTTCACAAAAGATAACATATTTACTCAGAATAAACTTTACATCTAAAATTTGTACGTCTAATGCAAAATCTATGATGTTTATATTCAAAATGATCAGCAAATTGTAAGAATTCCAGCAATGTAAATTATATTCTGGCCGGATAATTTGTATGAATTTTATGAGCTAAAACAAATATCTTCAGTTAATAAAAAAAAAAAATATTCTTCGACACTATCTGTCAATCAAAGTACCCCACCTTGCCTTCCCCCCCTCTTCCAACCGCGTGGTCAGTCCCAACCCTCCCCCCACCCCCCACCAATCCTCCATTCAAGAGTTTTTAACATTTAGTATTAAATAATACCTCAGATTAAAGTTAGGATAATATAATCGACATTGCTGGATTCCTTGTAAGACCAGGAATATTTTGAATATAAATGTCATATATTTTGGACAAAAGATAACATAATTACCTAGAGAACAATTTTTATCTAAAAATTGTATGTTTAATTCAAAATATATGTTGTTTATATTCAAAATGATCACCAAATTATAAGAATTCCAGCAATGTAAATTATATTCTGACCGGGTAATTTGTATGAATTTTATGAGCTAAAACAAATATCTTCAGTTAATAAAAAAAAAAATAATTCTTCACGGGGTAACAGATGGTCTGTCGGTCCCTCCCTCCCCCCAACCCCCCACCAACTGTCCCAAGGAGATGTGTGGGATAACCACTAAATTTTAATAAATAATACCTCAAACTAAAGTTAGGATAATATAATTGACATTGCTGGATTCCTTGTAAGACCAGGAATATTTTGAATATAAATGTCATATATTTTGGACAAAAGATAACATAATTACCTAGAGAACAATTTTTATCTAAAAATTGTATGTTTAATGCAAAATATATGTTGTTTATATTCAAAATGATCACCAAATTATAAGAATTCCAGCAATGTAAATTATATTGTGGCTGGGTAATTTGTATGAATTTTATGAGCTAAAACAGGCAGTCAGGCAGGTTGGGGGGTGGTGCGAATCTAAAAATAGCTCTCGAGCCGGACACTCACCGCGTATATGATGAAAAATGCCGCGTTAAGTGAAAGTTCAGCTTTGGCAAGGCACCGCGTATATGCGAAAACGCGTTAAGTGAAAGCGCGTTAAGCGGGGTAATACTGTATATATATATATACAGTATGTATATATATATATATATATATATATATATATATATATATATATATATATATATATATATATATATATATATATATATATATATATATATATATATATATATATATATATTATATATAATGTTATGGCAAATATCATAAACACACATACTGTAGGCATGGCTAGGTTTATTACAAAGTGATGAAAAGGATAATGTAAAGTGGGTAGTCCACAAAACATGTAGCTATGTCTCTCTTTATTTGAGTGCCCCGTCAAAGAAGTCGGTTTTCTCTCACTTCAGGACGCCTGAGTCGTCCGTTTTCTCTTAATCTTAGAGTGCAGTACACCAGACACTTATTTATTCCTTAGTAATGACACAGAATTTGAAATTGCAACTGGGGTTGCAATTGTTGAGGCAACTTAGATATGTCTGATTACAGTTGGAATATTCAAGATCCATTGTGAGTGATGTTTAAAGCTTCAACTGTCTTTATGGTTGGTAAAACTTGTCAAGTCTGTCAGTCTGAGTGGCATGTGTGAGGCATTGTGTTTTTACAACAGCTAAATATATAAATATATAATGTTATGGTAATTATCAGAAACAAACATAGGCATGACGAGGTTTATTACAAAGTGATGAAAAATATACCATCAATACTGTACAGTGGGTAGTCCACAAAACATGTAGCCATGTCTCTTTATTTGAGTGCCCCGTCAAAGGAGTCCGTTTTCTCTCACTTCAGGACTCCTGAGTCGTCCGTTTTCTCTTAATCTTATCAAGAGTGCAGTACACCAGATACTTCTTTATTTCGTACTAATGACACAGAATTTGAAATTGCAACCCCAATTGCAACTGGAGTTGCAATTGGTGAGGCAACTAGATATGTCTGATTACAGCAAATGTGTTATTGACAATTTGTGGGTGAAAGATTTTATCTTCAATAGATGTAGGTTAACATTACACCTGTAGGCAAATGTTTAAAAAAAGCCTAATCAAGGAAGCATACAGTGGTCCCTCGGTTAACGAGCACAATCCGTTCCAGCAGGTTGCTCGTTAACCGAAAAACTCGTTAACTGAAACCATTGTTTCAATGGGTTTTTGGGTAATTGGTTCCAGCTCACCGGAAATTTCCTAGATTCAACAAAAAGGGTAGAAAAGTACACTTACTTTGAGGTGTGTATGTAGACGGCTCCTGGATGATGATGATGATGGGAATTAGAATGGGGGTGGAGGAGAAGGAAGAAGAGAAGGCATTGGGGTGGAAGAGAAGTCACCCCATGGAGCCATTTCACCCATAAAATTTTAGTTCTCTTGGTGTATTTCAAGATTATTTTCTTTAAATCAACACTGCACTGCATTATATATTGTCAATATGTAAAATATATTTCAAAATGACCAATAATTTGCTTGGAAACACAGAAAAAAGTGTTTAGTTGAAGAGAGTCTCAAGCAAGATGTTACCTCCACTGAAAACAGAGAGAGACTAACGCCTGTCTGGTGTGTTAACAGGCTGGATGGCACGCCAGAAACTAGTTTCTTTACCTTCAATTATGTTCAATAATTGTTAAAATGACTGAAAAAGTTAATATTAAACTTTTAAAATTATTGAATAGTATAAACTTCTTGATATTTACTAAAACAGTAAGGAATTTAAGCCCTAAAACCGATTACTGTATTGGTGGACTAATACTACAGCTGGTGGACAGCCAAATGCAAGCGAAAACATGTTGAAGTCGGCTCGTAAAAAACTCGTTAATCGAGGGATTGCTCGTTAACCGAAGTTAAGAATCTTATGGAAGGTAAATCGTTAACCGAAATCTCGTTAACCGAGGCGCTCGTTAACCGAGGGACCACTGTATTCCTTTAACACATAATATCTGACCAGTATGGGGAGGATCATCGTGTCTCCGTCAGGGGGTCATGGAGTGGTGGTCCAGCAGGCGTCCCGGATTTATTTATTTATTTATTTAGTTAATTTTTTTTTATTTTATTTTTTTTTTTTGGGGGGCGCCACAGACGTATATGCGATCGGACGTTGTTCGGTCGGACATTAACCGGCGCATGACTGTACATTTGTTTATATATACTGTGGATTTCCTAAATATCATCCACATTTATTAACATGCTTTTTATTTACGAATATTACTTTTGATGTAGGCTACATTATACTTTAGTAAAAAAAAAATTATAATTTTCCATATTAATAGAAAGAACTAAAACATTTATAATATTTACTATGTATAATCCAAAATTCCTTAAAAGTACAGTTGTACCCCACTTAACGCGGTCAATAAAACTCACAGGGCCGTGTTAAGTGAAAACCGGGTTAAGTGAACAACAGAACATATGGGATTAATTCCAATAGAAATGGCCCATCCCCAAACTCCACTTTTTCCGACACAATACCTATGTTCTAGTAAAAATAACATCTTAATTTTATGATGGTACATGCACACAATTAATACTTAAGAGAAATAGAGAAATACAGTCGCCAAGTTAATGTCCATTCAAATAATGGACTCAACTCCCTCCCCCTCTTCTCACACTACACTCACTGGCTCTTCCCTCTGAGAAATTTTGGGGGGAAAACCAGGTATAGTAATAAATAATTCCTCAAACTAAAGTTAGGATAATATAATTGACATTGCTGGATACCTTGTAAGACCAGGAATATTTTGAATACAAATGTCATATATTTTTCACAAAAGATAACATATTTACTCAGAATAAACTTTACATCTAAGATTTGTATGTCTAATGCAAAATCTATGATGTTTATATTCAAAATGATCACCAAATTGTAAGAATTCCAGCAATGCAAATTATATTCTGGCCAGATAATTTGTATGAATTTTATGAGCTAAAACAAATATCTTCAGTTAATAAAAAAAAAAAAATATTCTTCACGACACTATCTGTCAATCAAAGTACCCCACCTTGCCTTCCCCCTCTTCCAACCGCGCGGTCAGTCCCAACCCTCCCCCCACCCCCCACCAATCCTCCCTTCAAGAGTTTTTAACATTTAGTATTAAATAATACCTCAGATTAAAGTTAGGATAATATAATTGACATTGCTGGATTCCTTGTAAGACCAGGAATATTTTGAATATAAATGTCATATATTTTTCACAAAAGATAACATATTTACTCAGAATAAACTTTACATCTAAAATTTGTATGTCTAATGCAAAATCTATGATGTTTATATTCAAAATGATCACCAAATTATAAGAATTCCAGCAATGTAAATTATATTCTGACCGGGTAATTTGTATGAATTTTATGAGCTAAAACAAATATCTTCAGTTAAAAAAAAAAAATATTCTTCACTGTAACAGATGGTCGGTCGGTCCCTCCCTCCCCCCCAACCCCCACCAACCGTCTCACCAGATGTGTGGGAAAACCAGAATATTTACCTTTTAGTATTAAATAATACCTCAGATTAAAGTTAGGATAATATAATTGACATTGCTGGATTCCTTGTAAGACCAGGAATATTTTGAATATAAATGTCATATATTTTTCACAAAAGATAACATATTTACTCAGAATAAACTTTACATCTAAAATTTGTATGTCTAATGCAAAATCTATGATGTTTATATTCAAAATGATCACCAAATTATAAGAATTCCAGCAATGTAAATTATATTCTGGCTGGGTAATTTGTATGAATTTTATGAGCTAAAACAGGCAGTCAGGCAGGGTGGCGGGTGGGGGGTGGGGCGAATCTAAAAATAGCTCTCAAGCCGGACACTCACCGCGTATATGGGGAAAAACCCCGTGTTAAGTGAAAGTTCAGCTCTGGCGAGGCACCGCGTATATGGTGAAACCGCGTTAGGCGGGGTAATACTGTATTATTTTTTTTTTTGCATTTGTCTCATTTGAGGAAGAGTAAGGGGGCAAAGTAATGCCCCTTGCCCTGGGTGCCCAGTACTCTAGGAAGGATTGTGTATTTTACTTTTACTGTATATTTATTCATCTCTGGAAGGAAGAGGGTGCCAGTGAATAGGTCCGCCCCGGGTGCCAAATACTCTAGGCATCTAGGCACGCCCGTTTATTCTCTTGAATTAATTTATTCGTCCATTATTTAACATGCACATTTATTATTGTAAACTTTTGTTATTAAATTTAATTTAGATATTTTGTGACATGTATAATTCCAAACCTTCACTCCTGAACTAATGTAATAAAGTAAGAGGGCTGTGATTGAACCCATGATGCACAATGTCGTCCTTATTTGTGTTTGTAACTTTTGCATTTAACATTGTTTGTCGTGTATTGAAGTAACATTAATTTTAAGTGATAAATATAAAGGATTAAGTTGTGCTGAGTTGCCAGTTTTGTTTTTTTTGCTGTGCCATATGTGTCCTCATTATAATAATAATAATAATAATAATAATAATAATAATAATAATAATAATAATAATAAAATAATAATAAAATAATAATAATAATAATAAAATAATAAAATAATAATAATAATAATAATAATAATAATAATAATAATAATAATAAAATAATAATAAAATAATAATAATAATAATAAAATAATAAAATAATAATAATAATAATAATAATAACAATAATAACAATAATAATAATAATAATAACAATAATAATAATAATAATAATAATTATTATTATTATTATTATTAACGGTTTATTGAAAAAATTCTGCAGCCCGAAGGCTGAAAATATACATTGGACATAAATGACTTATTACATACATTGGTGGTTTAACAAAAGCCTTCATTAGAAAAAGGTAAAGGAACATACAGTATTACCCCGCCTAACGCGGTTTCACTTAACGCGTTTTATCATATACGCGGTGCCTCGCCAGAGCTGAACTTTCACTTAACACGGATTTTTTCCACATATACACGGTGAGTGTCCGGCTCGAGACGCTATTTTTAGATTTGCCCCACCCGCCACCCTGCCTGACTGCCTGTTTTAGCTCATAAAATTCATACAAATTACCCGGCCAGAATATAATTTACATTGCTGGAATTCTTATAATTTGGTGATCATTTTGAATATAAACATCATATATTTTGCATTAGACATACAAATTTTAGATAAAATGTTTACTCTTGAGTAAATATGTTATCTTTTGTGCAAAATATATGACATTTATATTCAAAATATTCCTGGTCTTACAAGGAATCCAGCAATGTCAATTATATTATCCTAACTTTAGTTTGAGGTATTATTTATTACAAAAAAGTTAAGTATTCTGGTTTTCCCACACATCTCCTTGGGACGGTTGGTGGGGGGTGGGGGGGAGGGAGGGACCGACCGACCATCTGTTACCCTGTGAAGAATATTTTTTTTTTTTTATTAACTTAAGATATTTGTTTTAGCTCATAAAATTCATACAAATTACCCGGTCAGAATATAATTTACATTGCTGGAATTCTTATAATTTGATGATCATTTTGAATATAAACATCATATATTTTGCATTAGACATACAAATTTTAGATAAAATTTTTAATCTGAGTAAGTATGTTATCTTTTGTGCAAAATATATGACATTTATATTCAAAATATTCCTGGTCTTACAAGGAATCCAGCAATGTCAATTATATTATCCTAACTTTAATCTGAGGTATTATTTAATACAAAATGTTAAAATTTATTTTTTTCACCCCACATCTCTTGAAGGGACGATTGGTGGGGGGTGGGGGGGAGGGTTGGGACTGACCGCGCGGTTGGAAGAGGGGGGAGGCAAGGTGGGGTACTTTGATTGACAGATAGTGTCCTGAAGATTATTTTTTTTTTTATTAACTGAAGATATTTGTTTTAGCTCATAAAATTCATACAAATTACCCGGTCAGAATATAATTTACATTGCTGGAATTCTTACAATTTGGTGATCATTTTGAATATAAACATCATATATTTTGCATTAGACATACAAATTTTAGATAAAATTTTTAATCTGAGTAAGTATGTTATCTTTTGTGCAAAATATATGACATTTATATTCAAAATATTCCTGGTCTTACAAGGAATCTAGCAATGTCAATTGTATTATCCTAACTTTAGTTTGAGGTATTATTTATTAAAATTTAGTGGTTTTCCCCCAAAAATTTCTCAGAGAGGGAAGAGCCGGCAGTGTAGTGTGAGAGGGGGAGGGAGTCGAGTCCATTATTTGAATGGACATTAACTTGGCGACTGTATTTCTCTATTTCTCTTAAGTATTTATTGTGTGCATGTACCATCATAAAATTAAGATGTTATTTTTACTACAACATAGTTATGTGTCTTCAAAAAGTGGAGTTTGGGGGTCGGGCCGGTTTCTATTGGAATTAATCCCATATGTTCTGTTGTTCACTTAACGCGGATTTCACTTAACACGGGACCCTCTGGGTTCTATTGACCGCGTTAAGTGGGGTACAACTGTACAGTGAACATACAGATTAATGTAGGTGTTGAACAGCAAACTCGTAGTGTAGTAACTCCCTCCCAGATGGTGTTAGGAGGAACTCACGTGGTGTAGTAGTTCCCTCAGATGGTGTTATGAGGGACCTGGCGTGGTGTAGTAATTCCCTCGCAGATGGTGTTATGAGGGGCCTCACGTGGTGTAGTAATTCCCTCACAGATGGTGTTATGAGGGACCTCACATGGTGTAGTAACTCCCTCACAGATGGTGTTATGAGGGGCCTGACGTGGTGTAGTAATTCACTCACAGATGGTGTTATGAGGGACCTCACGTGGTGTAGTAATTACCTCACAGATGGTGTTATGAGGTGCCTCACGTGGTGTAGTAACTCCCTCACAGATGGTGTTATGAGGGACCTCACGTGGTGTAGTAATTCCCTCACAGATGGTGTTATGAGGGACTTGACATGGTGTAGTAATTCCCTCACATATGGTGTTATGAGGGACATGTGGTGTAGTAATTCCCTCACAGATGGTTTTATATGAGTGAGGTGTGGTCTTAGGCCTTCCTATCGTAGATGGATTAACACATCGCTGGTTGTTGTTGGGTCTCACGGGCCGACATCACTGGGTACCTGGGACCTCACTGTGTGAAGGTTAGCTTGGGTATGACTGTTACTGTTGAGTTGTTCTCACTGACTTAAGCACTGTTCACCACTGTTCACCTCTGCTTAACACTGGTTCCGTTCCTTTCCTAAATGAAATTGTAACTTCTGGCGAGAACTTGTTGATATTCCGGTGGGGAGGAGGGTTCAGGGGAGGGGGTTGGTATGGGCCAACTTAACAGTTGACCTAGCTGCTCCGAGAGGAGCGCCAGGTATGTCTTGACCCTTCGGTGGTCAAGGATTCAACTTTAACTTAACCTAAGTTGCTAAGTCATGGCATAACAAAATGGGGGTCTGACCAGGAGACTTTAATTATAATCATCAGGAGTGAAGTTTACGAATTATTTTTGGTACAGGTTGACAACCCTTTATCCGAAATTCCGAAAAGCTCTGAAAACCGAAAGTTTTTTGTGGGTCATTTTTTTTTTTTTTTACAGGGATTAGCCCACCTGAGCATAGATCACTGACTCACATCGGGACTTGGTGGGTGAAAATGTAATAGTAATAATAATTATAATAGTAACAATTATTCATAGTAAATAAGATTTTTAATTAAAATACTGTACACCAAAATAAAATAATAATGATAACAATAATAATAATAAGAAAATAAAATAATAAAATTAATAATAATAATAATAACAATAATACTGTAATAAAATACTAATACTAATAATAATAATAAAGAAATACAAGAATGAAAAAAAGATCAAAAGTGAGAAATGCGACCTAGACCTATGAATTATTATTATTATTATTATTATTATTATTATTATTATTATTATTATTATTATTATATTTTCGCCCCCCCCCCTCCAGGCCCCAATGTGGGTCAGTAATCCTTGCCCAGGTGGACTATAAAAAAAAAAAAAATAAAATAAAATAAAAAAAATATTGCCCCACAAAAATCTAATCATTCTGAAAACAGAAAAATTCCAAAATCCGAAATGCCTCTGGCCCCAAGGATTTCGGATAAGGGATTGCCAACCTGTATAAGTTTTCTCCACTAGTCGGTAAGTCGCCATTTATGTTTAAAATGAAGCCTTTTGATTTAGCTAAGTTCATTGCTGAACCTTCAGTGTTAAGCTAGGAGTGTTGTACCATTCGTAAAGATGATTGGGTTTCGTTGGCTAAGCATTATAAAGTAGAGATTAAGTCAAATTGGAAAAAGGCAACTGTCAAAGATGCTGTAATTAAAAGATTGGTGGAAAAGTCAATTTTGGATGAGTCTGCATTCAAACTGTGTGAGATGGAGGCAGATCTGTCAGTAAAGTTAACAGAGTTGCAATTAGAAAGAGAGAAGATGCGTGGGAAATGAAGTTAAGGTTGCAGGAAAAAGAAATGGAGGGCAGAGAAAGGGCATTCCAGTTAGAGGTGTTGGATAAGAGAGCTACGCTGGCCGCTGGGGTCGTGTGACATAAAATTTGACGAACATGATCCGGAAGAGTTTTTCGTCCAATTTGAGCAGATTGCCACAGCTCTTTCCTGGCCTCATCAGTATTGGCCCTTGCTGATCCAGTCTGTCCTTGGGAGCAAAGGCCATTCCACTTACTTGTCCCTAACTAGCTCTCAGCAAAGTGAGCATTGTGTGGTCAAGGAATCAATTTGGAAATCTTCCCAGTTGACAGCAGAGTCATATCGAAATAAGTTAGAAATACTGTACATTCAAATTGCCCAATCAGTCATATTTCAATTACGGTCACACTGTCACTAAGTTGTACAACAGATGGCTATCAGCTTGTGGAGTTAAAACCTATGATGAACTTTGTGAATTGATTGCACTAGAGCAGTATTGGAGAGGTGTCCCCACAGACGTCAGTATGTACATTTGTGAAAAGGAAGCTACGACTATTGAGAGAGCTGCCATTTGGGCAACAAATTTCATTCTTATTCATAAACATAAAGTTAATAATGTTTCAGCCCCAGCTGTGTCTCCAGCTCAAGGTGGTAAGCTCCCATTTGGTAACAGAGGTAATAAACCCTCTTTTGACAATGTTGGCCAATTTCTTAAGCTCAAAGCTAAGGAGTCCCATGACAAGCAGATAGTGTTGGTGGAGATGATGTTGCGGTTTTTTTCTGACCCAGTTTGTGTGGATCCAAAGGTTTGTTCCAGCCCTTTCAGCTTCCTGGTTTATGTCCGTGTCTGAGGGTAGTCCTGCTGTCCCTTTGAGTATTTTGTGGGATACTGGCTGCTTCACTCATGTCATGATCGTGATGACGGCTAACCTGAAAACCTTAAGGATTCATATTACGCTCAAACGTCCACAAAACCTTCCGAGTCCCCCAGTAGAAACGTCCCCCGTTTTCTCTGTTTCCTTTGAATATAATCCGCGGATTTTGCAGCAAGACGCTGTATGTTGGGACCTGTTGCCATCCAACCCTTTGTAATCAATTTAATTTTGCTTTTGATAACTCAGTCAGAGCATTGTTAGTGAGAATAATAGTAGGGAATGAAACTGAGTTCATAGTCTCGGTTTCAACGTCAGAGTGTACAGTAAATTAATTCATCGAAATAGAAGTAGGTGGACTCCCTGGCCTATTTTGAGTGAGGGTGCCGCGGGCATTTCATCAGTTAGTAAGTGCTCGCTCCCTTCACCCATACAAGTAGGCCATTCCACTGTGTTGTAATTCGCCCTTCTTTAAGTGATTTGACCCAATTAATAGTTGATTGTGCAAGTGTTACAGTAACGTAGTTGATATGCTCTGAGTGAAGTCATATTTACGTCTTTAACGTCCCCTGAAATGTGATGTCGTTGTCACTGTTAGTAAGTGCTCGCCCCTTCATCCATACAGGTCCCTAACGCAGCCTAGGCCGTGTCAGTATCGTGGATGTTGTATCCACTATGTCCGGGGAGATGTCCGAGGTCCAGTAGGATCAGTTACCTTCGTGAGACCCGACCGTCAGACACTTCAGACTACCTATGGCCCCCATAGCTGGCTCGTCTGGCCCTAACGCTCGGCCTGCGAGGTGACCCCGGATCACCAAGCCACACAGCACTACCAGCCCCCATCATTGGTGGATGAGTGTCCAACTCAGTAGGGCTACAGTGACCCCCCCGTTAACGAACTCAATCATTTCCAGAAGGTCGTTCGTTAACCGAAAAGTTCGTTAACCGAAACCATTGTTTCAATGGGTTTATGGGTAATTGGTTCCAGCTCACCGAAAATTTCCTAAATTCAACAAAAATGGTAGAAAAGTTCACTTACTTTGAGGTGTGTATGTAGAAGGCTCCTGGATGATGATAATGATGATGGGATTTAGAATGGGGGTGGAGGAGAAGGAAGAAGAGAAGGCATTGGGGTGGAAGAGAAGTCACCCCATGGAGCCATTTCACCCATAAAATTTTAGCTCTCTTGGTGTAATTCAAGATTATTTTCTTTAAATCAACACTACACTGCATTATATATTGTCAATATGTAAAATATATTTCAAAATGACCAATAATTTGCTTGGAAACACAGAAAAAAAGCATTTAGTTGAAGAGAGTCTCAAGCAAGATGTTACCTCCAGTGAAAACAGAGAGAGACTAACTCCTGTTTGCTGTGTTAAGAGGCTGGATGCCGTGCATTAAACTAGTCACTTTACCTTCAATTATGTTCAATAATTGTTAAAATGACTTAAGAAATTGAATATTAAACTTTTAAAATTATTGAATAGTATAAACTTCTTGATATTTACTAAAATAGTAAGTGTTATGTTCTGGATAATAAGTTCAATATACAGGAGAGAACATAAACACCTGTATAGATTTTGTAGGTTCGATTTACTGGATAAGAGATATGTACACAAGGGGAGTAGTGCCCTCCGACCTGGCTGCTTGTCAACTACTCTATCGACGACGTATGGCAAGTGATACATTAGCAGCTTCCATACGTCGCCAGGCACATTAATTAAGCATGTGGGATATCTTAAATACATTGCCACACACTGCTAGCCAGGCTGAATAAATAGTACATAAATGGAGCACATACATAATATACATACATAATATATAATCCAGCATACATAATATACATACAGTAAGGAATTTAAGCCCTAGAACCGATTAATGTATTGGCGGACTGATACTAAAGTTGGTTGCCCGGTCAGTGCAAGCGAAAACATGTTGAGGTCGGTTTGTAAGAACTTCGTTAACCGATTTTTTTTTCGTTAACCGAATTGAAGATCCTTATGGAAGGCAGTTCGTTAATCGAAATTACGTTAACCGAGGTGTTCGTTAAACGAGGGGTCACTATTTGTGTGGTGGGGTTAATCCACTGGGATCTTCAGAGTTCGTCGGAAAGCACTCCATGGTGGCAGGACCCCATGGCTGTTGCTTGAGTATCACTCCTGACGACAGAGTGTTGTAGTGGCAGTTGCCCCTGGTCTTTATGGTGCTAAGTGACTATAAGAGTTATGTGTTATTGAGTATGTCCACCCAGTAGTGGTGTGAGTGTTATTGAGTATGTCCACTCGGTAGTGGTGTGAGTATGTTGAGCCTGAGGGCATAGTACCAGATTTCGTCTGTTGGTACATATATATTCTTTCTCCTACCTCCATATTAATGTTTAAATAAATTTTGTATTTGTATATTGTGTCTATTATTTACCTACAGTATTTACCGTTATTTCTTCCCTATTACTTGATATTATCATTACATATACCCACGAGCCTCCTCTCGTCACGCTACCAATGGTAATAAGTATGAGAGTAAAAGGAATTGTTACTGACACACAGGCCCTTATAAAATGGTGGCAGCCCAGGCCCTCATACTCAGTACAGTAAAGCCTCCGATAACAACGCTTCGACAACAACTTTTCAAATTTAAAACCCTAGTTAATTTAGGACTCAATTCAATTTATGTCCTTATTTCATTCGTATTTACAACCAAAATATAATAAAAATATAATAAAATTACATTTTCATATAAATAATAACTAAATCCCAATATGTATTATAAAAAAAATCAAGTTTCTTACAGCATTTATGCATCCCTATTCAACATGAGCAAGAGAGCAAGTGATGGTAGTGCTGTTCAAAAGCTAATAGAAAGTGTATAAGCTTAGCCGAGAAACTAGATGTGTTAAAACAATATGAAAAAGGCGAGAGGTCTGTGGATATTATATGGAGCAAGCAATGAACATATTTTCTGAAGTGGATCCATTAACAGAACAAAGCATTAAAATTTAAACAAATACAAATGACTTCAACATAAAGATGTGTAATGAGAAAAGAAAGCAGCTGTGCAAGGTTCTTTCGACAGCTTTATTATTCGAAGGACTAAACCACCAACTTCAGCTACACCATCAAATTCATCATCATATGCAGCTTCAACATCAACTTCAGGTTCAGTAACAGTTTCAGCAACAGCTTTATGGAAAGCTACAGCTTCAGCCAGAGTTGAATTCTTATAATTTGGTGATCATTTTGAATATAAACATCATATATTTTGCATTAAACATACAAATTTTAGATAAAAATTTTTCTCAGAGTAACTATGTTATCTTTTGTGCAAAATATATGACATTTATATTCAAAATATTCCTGGTCTTACAAGGAATCCAGCAATGTCAATTGTATTATCCTAACTTTAGTTTGAGGTATTATTTATTAAAATTTAGTGGTTTTCCCCCAAAAATTTCTCTGAGAGGGAAGAGCCGGCAGTGTAGTGTGAGAGAGGGAGTTGAGTCCATTATTTGAATGGACATTAACTTGGCGACTGTATTTCTCTATTTCTCTTAAGTATTAATTGTGTGCATGTACCATCATAAAATTAAGATGTTATTTTTACTACAACATAGGTATGTGCCTTCAAAAAGTGGAGTTTGGGGGTCGGGCCGGTTTCTATTGGAATTAATCCCATATGTTCTGTTGTTCTTAAGATTTCACTTGCGGGACCCTCTGGGTTCTATATATATATATATATATATATATATATATATATATATATATATATATATATATATATATATATATATATATATATATATATATATATATATATATATATATATATATAATCCATCTTTTTTTTTCTTTGCCATTAGTGGTTAGCTACTTCTATTGTTCCATTTATTAACATTAAATAACATAATTTAAAACATATATGTATATTCATTTTTTACATTAATTTTACTACAGCTACAACCAGGGTCTTATTTTCTTCATTTTCTCGTGTAGATTATCGTCATGGACTCCCGGATGTAAACACAAATGAAAACAATGGCGTCCCATCTCCTCTTGTGTGACCATATTATTATTCATTTATATTGTATAAGGTACATCCAAAAACATTATTTAAAGAATAAAGTTTGCAATTTTCATTAATTGTAATGTTTTTGGGGGGAAAGAGGGTAAAAAGCCACACAAAAGATATAAAAAGGTCACACCTGGGAACGCATCTCATTATTATTGCTTTATTTTAATGGTAATTAATGATTCACGATATGATGATTCACCTTACACTGCAATATTGGAGGACACATTACCGTCGTTATTCGAGGCTTTACTGTATATACATACATACAATGGTCCCTCGGTTAACGAACCCAATTCATTCCACAGTCGTTCGTTAACCGAAAATTTTGTTAACCGAATCCTTTGTTTCAATGGGATATTGGGTAATTTGTTCCAGTTCACAGAAAAGTATATACAAAGTTAAAAAAAAATGCAGTAAAGTACACTTACTTTGAGGTGTGTATGTAGAAGGTTCCTGGTTGATGATGATGATGGGAATTAGAAGTGGGGGTGGAGGAGAAGGGAGAAGAGAAGGAAGTGGGAATGGAGGAGAAATTACCTTTCAGGGGACCCATGCTTGATGCAGTAATTTCACCAATAAAATTTTAAGTTCATTAAGTGTAATTCAAGATTATTTTATTTAAATCAACACTGCACTGTGCTCTATATTATCAATATGTTAACTAAATTTCAGAATGACCAATAATTTTAATGTAAAAATGCAAAAATATTCAAGACACCAACAAAATCGATGTTCACTCCACTGTCAACAAAGCCAAACTGAAGCCTGGTGGCTGAGTCAAGCGGCTGATGGTCGCACAAAAAACTAGTTCCCTGTACTGCATATATTATCAATATGTTAACAAAATTTTAAAATGACTAATAATTTTAATATAAAATGCAAAAATATTAAAGAGCACAACTTTCTTGATATTTACGTCACTGGAAACGAATGTAAACATAGAACAGATTACTGAATTGGCAGACTAGCCCATCAGCTGATCAGCTGATGCTCACAACAAAACGTGATTTTCATAAGGATTTCGTTAATCGAAGTTTTGTTCGATAACCGAATTGAAGATCCTTATGGGAGGTAATTCGTTAACCAAAATTTCGTTAATCGAACCGTTCGTTAACCGAGGAACCACAGTATATATACACACAGTAAAGCCTCCGATAACGACGGTTCAACTAACGAAGATTCATATCTAAAACCCTGGTTAATTTAGGACCAAATTCAATTTACACCATTATTTTTCTTTGTATTTACGGCGAAATTAAAAAAGATATTACATTTTCGTATAAATAATAACTAAATCCCGATATTATAAAAAAAACACGCCGTACCCACGGAGGCTGCCGGGCTTGTTAGTGGTGACGTCAGCATCACTAGTACGTATAAACAATCGCAACTGGCGGGCCCTTTGCTTTCATGCATCCGAACAGGAAAAGGAGAAAAACTATCTCAGGTTTCTTACAGCATTTTGTATCCCTATTCAACATGTGCAAGAGAGCAAGTGATGGTAATGTTGTTTCAAAAGTTAATAGAAAGTGTATAAGCTTAGCCGAGAAACTAGATGTGTTAAAACGATATGAAAAAGGCGAGAGGTCTGTGGATATTATATGGAGCAAGCAATGAACATATTTTCTGAAGTGGATCCATTTACAGAACAAAGCATTAAAATTTAAATAAACACAAATGACCTCTACATAAAGATGTGTAATGAGAAAAGAAAACAGCTGTGCAAGGTTGTTTCAACAGCTTTATTATTTGAAGGCTTAAACCATCAACTTCAGCTACACCATCAAACTCAGCATCATAAGCAGCTTCAACAACAACTTCAGGTTCAGTAACAGTTTCAGCAACAGCTTTATGGAAAGCTACAGCTTCAGCTAGAGTTGAACCTGATGACTTCATCATCTGAGTAAAAACTCTCCCAATATCATTAGCTGTTCTTATGTTTTAGACTTTACCACATATATGAACAATAAATAAGTGCTGCTTTCATATTCGTATGTAGAAAAATGATATGTTTTCACATGTACGCACTTACTGTACATACGTTGGCGTTCCCAATCGTCTCGCTAATTTCTTAACCATTACTGGTTAGCTACTTCTGTGCCGACATTGTGAGAATGATTTTTTGTATCAATTGCAGTTACACCAGGAAAATAGTGAGGTAATTTTTATTTTTTATTTTCTTAGAAAACACGCTGTATTGCCAGATGTAGTTCTTTGTCCAAAGTGTAATAACCAGTGTACACTGCATGAAGAACAGTATATTTGACAGTGTCACAAAAGTTTTAAAGATTAAGGTAAGATGTGGGCATGAAGAACAGGGGATTGGGTTGGGTTAGGTTAGGTTAGTATTTTATTTATCTGATTAATTTGAAAAAGAAAACAATCCAATTTTTTCCATTATGATTGTTGGGGGTATCTTTAAAAAAAAAAAGTGATTCTGGAGGAAATGGATATCCACTTCGCTAAAAACTTATCAAAAACCACTGGAAAAACCAATTTTTAATTTAAAAATTAAGTCCAGTGTGATACTATATTTTGACCGTTTCTTTTAATACGCTTAAAATCATCAAAACAATAAGTATAGAAAAAATTAAGAAAATCAACAAATTCCTTCTGGTGTAAGCCCTAAACTACACCTTTACTGCAGTTTCTGTTACAAATGAAAATGTTTTTGTTTTGTTTTTAAGCCGCCAATTTCCATCAGAAATGAAGGTCAAATTGGAGTAAATGACAACATAAAACACAAAAAACTATTTTTCTCTAAAAACCTGAGAATAGCCAATGGACGAATATTTACCTAAAGTACTTAGCTAATCAGGGCGCACTCACGGTAAAATAGCGTTCATAAGAAGTTAGCCGGTCACAGCAAAATAACCACTACAAAATGTAAAACTAACAAGTAGGGCGCACTCTCGGTAAAATAGCGTTCGTAAGAAGTTAGCCGGTCACGGCAAAATAACCACTACAAAATGTAAAAGTAACAAGTTAGACGGATTACCATCTCAAATCCCAATGTGTCATGTCTTATGTTCTTAATTTGTATATGTTCAGCTAATAATATTTTTAAAATTCTAATTCTGAATAATCTATTACAATGAGAGTAATTCTAGAATGCGATAACAAAGCTTACTTGTGATAATTGCTGGTTGACATTCCTATGTGGTCGACACTCGACAGCCGGACTGTATCTGTTTGCGTCGCTCTGTTAAAGAAAGCTACGAATTCGGAGGCTCGGAGCCCCACAGGGACACCACTGACACAGGCAGGGCCCGGCCAGGGCCCCAAGCCCCAACCAGCCTCTGCTAAGTAGGTACTAACATAAAGAATAAATCAATTGACCCAAGCAAGATTATTTCCATTTAAACTCAAAAATTTTCGTCTATGTATCTTTCTATCTCATATATGGAACTTGCCAGCCTAAAATTGTGTTCATTATATTGAAATACGGGAGAAATATTTTGGTTATTTTTTTACGGATGGATAATTAATTGGATAATCCAAGTAATTTTGAGTTTGTAATGAATCCAACTTGGATTCATTACAAACTCAAAATGAGATTTACTTTGCCCTCTTCTCCACTGATCGGCCTATTAGGCGCTTGATAATTAAATCCTTGATGCCTATTATTAAAATTTGGGTGGCTAGGAGAAAACTCATGCTGAATGACGGCAAAACCAAGATTATCATAATTCAAGGATGTAGGAAGGGAAACGACACAGATGATTTTGGGTCTTTAAACTTTGGGAAGTACAAGTCAGTCGTGTTGATTCTGTTCGTAATGCCAAGTTATTTAAGGAAACTAAGAACAAAACAGACTGTGAAGAACTACAGAAATATCTCAATGGGCATCAAGAATGGTCGAAGAAATGGCTGCTAAGTTTCAAGTTTAGCTTTTTTAGTTTCACAAATATATTGACAATGCTTGGAGTACAGTACAGTTTGCCTATTTTGAGTAATTCAGTCAGGTCTTGACACTGAGGCCCCTGAGGGTGGTATTGTGGGGTATGGGATGTTTGGTGTTCACTCAGGATGGGTTGGAGAAAGGAAACTCACAATGTGCTCTCTATATACATGTTGTATTGGATGTACAATGCAGCTTGGTGCTGGGAAGGCAGCATGGTTACAAGCGTGATGTAGAGAGAGCTGATTGGTGAGGATGCTCAGAGGAGGACCAGCTTGTGGGTCGCCATGCTCTCCGGGGGGAGCGAGGACCGCCAGGCAGGCGGAGGAGGTGTTGCTGGCTGGTTGGTGTAGGTAACACTGTGGAATTCGTGGGGTCGGCTACGCAGCGACAAACAGCGTTTGTCGGGGAGAAAATCCACTACCAGCCTCCCTCCTTCCTCTCCAGACGGTCATAGGAGCTTGTTGTCTACGGGTTACGCCGCTTTATAATATGAAGAGGCCGAACAGACTTGGTGCGCTGCCTCATGTGGTTTTAACGGCAGATGGGTGTGGACTAGAACTGATCGCTCGAGACAACTGTCTGGAATATAATATCTGTGGGGTAGAGGAGAAAAGGGTGTGTGGAGGCGATGAATGTTGTGCTTCCTCACGGCCGTTGCAGGAGGTCGTCAGATGCGCCTGGGGTGTGTGGACCTGGATCCAGGAGCAGGGGACTGCGTCAGCTTAGCGGATGAGGGCTCGTGACAGCAGCTGGGTCCTGACAGCAGCTGGGGTGCAAGTTAGCAGGGTACCTGAGGGAGAAAAGAGGGGTGTGTGGGTCCGCACTCAGGGAGCAGGGGGCCGCATCAGGGGCGGCAGGGGTTTACTGCTGGGCTGGGGAGGCAGCAATCTGAACTGGGACAGATAGCCTTTCTGAGGTCTGGGAAGAGGACCTTTGATAGTGCTTAGGGGCAGGAAGAAGGGAGCTGGTTTCTGGCAGAAAATGGTGTTGCTCCATGGTGTCCCCGCCTGCGGTGTAGAGACAGTAGCTGTAGAGCTGATGAGAATGCTTCTGGGTGGATAAGCCAGTCTTCCATGACATGAAGACTGAGGCGTGATCTGTTTCTCCTCCACCCTGTGTGGTGCAGATCTCCAGGGGGTCGCCCTTTGGCTGGGATTATGGATGGTTTGGTTTCACACTCAGGATGGGTTGGAGAAAGGAAACTCACGATGTGCTCTCTGTATACATGTTATTGGATGTACAAATGCGAAGCTTAGTGCTGGAAGTAGCATGGTTACAAGCGTGATCACCAAGAGACAGCTGGTTGGTGAGGATGCTCGAGAGGAGGACCAGCTTGTGGTCGCCCATGCTCGCCGGCGGGGAGCGAGGACCGCCAGGCGAGCGGAGGAAGGAGGAGGTGTTGCTGGCTGGTTGGTGTAGGTAGAAAGAGA
>NW_024742343.1:0-15612 GCF_018991925.1 Homarus americanus
TGATGACGGTGACGGTGGCTCCTGCTTTGGTGGTGATGGTGGTGGCTCTTGCTGTGGTGGTGATGATGACGGTGATGGTGGCTCCTGCTCTGAGCTGTGTTTACATTAGTATGTGTCTTTCTTTTTATAACGAATGACAAAGGGGGTCTCTCTCTCTCTCTCTCTCTCTCTCTCTCTCTCTCTCTCTCTCTCTCTCAACAATGAAACGCCCTAAAGGAGCATATCCTTCTTCATACAATCAATCAGTTTTGTTATTATCAACGTGTGCGTGCATGTGTGTGTGCGTGCGTGCGTGCATGCGTGCATGCGTGCGTGCGTGTGTGCGTGTTAGAGTTAGGGACCTCTGCCTCACCTACAAACGTTTTCATGTTGCGTTTACCCATCCCCCCGTTTCTGCATCTCCCATGGGGCAACACAGCTTTTAATTTAATTCATTGTTCCCAGTCTGTGCTTCCCCCTTGTAGTCATTAATTTCTCTACCATTATCCCTTCATCCCCAATTACTTGACCAAGGTATCTGCTAAATCTAATACTATAAACACGGTATCTCTTGCCTGTATCTCTAGCCTTGTTTGAGGCATAAGTTACTCTTCTTTAGCTATCATTATATACCCTGAAGACTGTACTGGTTAGCCTCGTAATGTCGATATCATGAAGATTTTCTCTTAACAAAACACAAGACAATATCCCAGTGTGTGTGTGTGTGTGTGTGTGTGTGTGTGTGTGTTAGGGCTTTCACGAGTTCATCTCTCTATAGCCACTTCAAAGCACAAGCAACAGCGACAACAAAACGCTTGAGGCAATTACCTTCCTCGGCCACACACACACACACACACACACACACACACACAGACAAACAACTAATACCAATATATTCCACCAACAACCACTAGAGCCAAGCCTTAACAAGACCATTTCCTCCATGTTGGATGTAACTAATTGTAAATCGCTCTCGTCTCTTATATAATTAGGAAAAGACTAAAAGGGATTTATTTGAGGATTTATCAGAGTTAACTACAAGCGAGTTATTCCTCTACCTAATCCAGGTCAAGTATTTCCTTACCTTAATTAATTTACTTTCACTAAATTATTCGTAACTCACTTTTACTCTTATAATTAATAGCCACATTTTCTCTTATATAATTAATCATAAATAACTTTTTTTCCTCGTATATAAGTAATTGTAAGTCCATTTTTTCCTTAAATAACTCCAAAAATTATGAAAAAAATAATAATATTTGAGAAATAAATCAAAGTTAACTAAAAGATAAAAATACTAATTTACCTTAACAACGATCACGTATTACATTATCGTATTTCACAAGTATTAAATAAATCATAAATTAACTTAATTTTCTTAAACAATAAAACAAACAGCAAAATTTTATCTCCATTGAAAAACAAAAATAAATAAATAAATAAATAAATTATTTCTCTACCGTCACCCCAGATTCAAGTATTTCTCAGCCAATTTCATCTCACTTCGATTTCTTTCCCCATAAATTCCCAGCAACTCTAAAAATTTATTTGGAAATACATAGGAGCAATTACCGTGTGTGTCTGGCCGGGTTTAATCAAGGCTCCACACTGCCGCCGTTCAACACAGGACCCGGAGACCGCCAATTAATTTTGTCCGGATTATCTTCTGGTCTATGGCGGTACCGGTTAAAAAAAATAATGATGAAGGATAAGTTTGATGAGAGAGAGAGAGAGAGAGAGAGAGAGAGAACATGTGTGGGTCTTTGTTTTTTTACATAAGTAAATGTGGATATTTGTGTAATAGAGTGTGTGTGTGTGTGTGTGTAAGTTTCTTGTGTACATATGCATGAGTTTAGCAGTAATATATTATATTTCTGTAATTATACATTGTTGTTTATTCGTGTGTGCTTTTTATCGAGTTGTGTGTGTGTGTCTGTGTACGTATGCATATGGGAATGTGTATGTTTACATTTTCATGACTGCGAAAAACTCCCGTCGAACCTTTGATATCACGTCTCGTTTCATAGTGCCTACACGATTTTTTGACCAATGACATAGCTTCTTTTTCGTTCTCATGCGAGTGTTTGACGAATGACGTCTTTCCTTTTTCGTTCTAAAATTATTCTTTAACCAGTGACATCTGGCGAGTTACTGGCCAATCACGTCTCGTTTTGTCGCTCCATTGCGAGTTTTCGACCAATTATATCTCCTTTTCTTGTTCGCAGGCTACAATCTTTCTCTCTTGATTAAAGGAACTTGTTAACCTGCTGATGATGGTAATAATATTCCTCTAATGGCCTTTACACTATATTTATTGTATCATTATTATTATGCCCCTTGTCTTTCCTTTGTTTCTCTCTCTCTCTCTCTCTCTCTCTCTCTCTCTCTCTCTCCCCGACCTACGTACACCACCACTGATCTTATTTCCCAAGTAATAATCTAATTCTCTTTCCTTATATTCATCTATCTCTTGCTTCGTTTACTCTTTCTCTCTCTCTTATTCACTGCTTTATTATTCTTATTTTTATCATCACATCTTCCCCCTTAACACATAATCCGTCCAACTCATGTGAATCACAGAAGGTTTCCTCGCATATTAAGAATCCAATCACAGACTGAATCATTTTCTCGAAACCAATCAAATCTCCCGCGCCCACCAATTCCGCCAGCGCAACACCCAATCCAATCACAGAGGAAATAATTACGGCTTGGGTTGGAGGTACAGTTCCGGGTCGCGTGGGGGCCCTGTATTCAGATTTCGGTCGGGGATATATGCCGGTTGGAAATAAATTATACCCGGAATAGTCTGGCATCTAAGGAAAGCCAAGGGGAGAGGTGGAGAGAGCGAGAGAGTTTGATGTGTAATTTTTTTTTATTTTTTTTACGGGGAATAGCCCACCCGGGCACAGGTCATCGACCCACAACGGTGCCTAGAGGACGAAAAGGTGTGTAAGCGTATAGTAAATATGATGCAATAATCCTTGACCTACCTCTCTCTCTTTTCACACACACACACACACACACACACACACACACACACACACACACTAAACAAAACACTTAAATTTTACTTCACTCTAGACATAATAATATCCTCCTTTGGGTGGTCCAAGCTTTGCCCGTCCCTGCCTGTGCGCGTTTTTAACATACACGACGCGACTTACTACACGCCGCCTCTTCCGACACGGCACATCGTAATCACATTTGCATTAAGACTCTTATCTCGGGCGGAATCTCTTTTGTTGTCGAGTAAACATTGCCAGCTGTTGTCTCCTTGTGAGTTATTGTGGGCTTCAGACGTGCCAAGAATTTCCCCCGTTTGTTGGGCATTAAAAATTCTGCCTCTCAAGTCGAGCATTTAAGAGGGTTTTTTTATTGTCCGTTTCCTCTGAGAATTGAGAAGTTGGAATATTTTTTTTTAACATAATTTGAGTGTAGGAAAAATTCTTTATTGGGTAACTTAAGAATTAATCAATTACTCGAGAAAATAAACAAAAGGGGAGTTTGAATTCTTTCGTTTGTCTTGAGTATTAATAATTCACCTTTATATATGTTGAACCCTAAAAATATTTCCCAACTTGTTCGAGCATTAGAAATTCTGTCTCATAGTCCACCATTAATATTGTCTTGTGTTTAGTTCCAGTATTCAGTGTTATTCCCTCTTGGTATCTGCGTCAGATTTTAGTACTGTCTTCTCCTCCTCCTCCTGTTCCTCCTACTCCTCCTTCTCCATCTCTCCCTCATACTCTCTCTCTCTCTCTCTCTCTCTCTCTCTCTCTCTCTCTCTCTCTCTCTCTCTCTCCTTTTCTCTTAGCAATACAGTCATCTAATCTCTGTTATCTCCCAGGTTTTAATGTCTAATATGCCCTGTACCGAGGTACCAGACGGCAGATAGTTTGCATAATCTTAATTACTTTCACCAAAGGAAAGTAGAAAGTTGTGTTTCTTAATGTGGCAGTTACATGAAATCACTTTCTCTCTCTGAGGATGTCTGTGGAAATGGAAGTCGGTGTCCTATTTTCTGTGTAAAAGGAAAGTTTGAAAATACACTTAATGATAAGACTCTTTATCTCTCTTTTCCCTGCTTTCTCTCGGATTTTCTCTGCTATGCTTTCTCAAGCTTTTACTTTGGGTAATTTCATAAACATTTGTCTGACTAGACGACACCCGAGCGAATTGCCAGGTTGCGCCAGGCGATGCAGTGTTATGACCTGACCTGACCTGACCTGACCTGACCTGCAACTCTAATGTTTTGACTCCGAAAAAAACAAAACATGGCAGCTCACTAACTTACTCTGACGACACTGTTATGTAATGATGTATACGAACAGGAGAGTCATAGCTGTAGATGGTAATAACATGGAAGAGGTATGTGTGTGTGTGGTGGTGGTGGTGGTGGTGGTGGTCGTGTGTGTTGTGCAATGGTGGTGTGTAATGGCAGTCGTGATGGTGTTGTGGTGGTGGTGGTGGTACAGACGCCTCGGGCCATGGTAGAAGACAATACTACGGGATAACATAGTTAGCGTCGCCACTGGACACAACACATCGATCTCGTTCTAGAGCCACACAATCCCCTCACCCTCCTGGTGGTCAACCCTCACACCCCAAATTGCTGTGTCGACTTTTCTTCTCTTTACACATGTTTGTATATAAAAGCTCTATATTAATCTATACTCTTCTACCTAACAAATATATATTTTTAACCCCCATCGTTCCGAGTGGAGGGCCGTGGTCTCCAACCCCCACACCTTAGGATCCTACCTTGGTTCATAGGTTGATAAAATACTGTACATTATTTACACAAAATTGGCAAAAACAATATCTCATTTAATTTTGTGTTCAGTTCACTAATTTATATTGTACGTTTTATATAAGAATTTCAAACTATCGTCATCAATATGGTTAAACCATCATGAACATAAAAGACTTAATATATCAAGGTGTTAAAACAATATTAACCATCTTTAACAAAAGTTTAAACCACCACCATCCAAGTTTAAACCGTCGTTAACAAAGGATTAATCATTATCCTCAAAGAGTAAATAATTTATTCCTTCTATTTAAAAAACAATTCAGTTATAACCTTTAATATACAATGACATTTATTTACCTTTTCATGATAATTCATTATACCTTAACATATATGACTTTTCTTATAAGTCTCTAGAGTAATTTGTCCTCTTATTCTCAATTATCTGTAGTAGAATAACACTAATTTTCATCTATCTTATGCGTTATCTTTTTCCCATTAATACTAAGATAATATTCATTGATAACTATTAATAGTAGAATGATTTGTTATCGTGTGCTTATATCCAGTTGGTAGAGTATAATGTGAATTAAATGAGAGAAATGACGAGGAGGAGAATGATGAAGAGGAGAATGAGGAGGAGGAAGAGGAGAATGAGAGGAAGAGGAGAATGAGAGGAAGAGAAGGAGGTTGAAGTAAAGGAGAAGAAGAGCAAATGATAAAGCCACATATTGGAAATCGAATACCTGTGTGTTTTCTCGGGTCAAAGGATGTCTAGTGTGTGTGTGTGTGTGTGTGTGTGTGTGTGTGTGTGTGTGTGTGTGTGCCATCGTTAACACCAGCGTCATAGACAAGATTAAAACGTGATGCTCTCCTGAATAAAACCTGGAGCTGTTTATCACAATAATGACCATCATTATACACTACTAGTCCTGGTAATGTGTATAGGAGCAGCAGGGATTCAATTTATATAGCTCTAACGGCTCATGGACAAAATTTATATCCCCCGAGAGTTCAGGAGGAAATTTATATACTTCTGAAATCTCATGAAGACATAGACGAAAAATATACAAATCTGACAGCTGATGGGGAAATTTATATACTTTTGATTTGTCTTATATATATTGTGTCAATATGTTTTTATTGTATAGACATCTGAGGGCAAAGTAGTGTTGATTATGTATTTTAATATATAATTTTAAATTTATATCATTTATATACCACGAGATAGACAGGCTAAAGACATAGTAAGAGAGAGAGAGAGAGAGAAAGAGAGAGAGGCCGACAGATACTGAGAGTGATAGAGAGAGAGAGAGAGGACACACACACACACCTACACACACCTGTCTTGTGCCTCAGGTGTGCAAGCTCAGCACCAACTCTTCAACTTTTAGCTGAAATAATTAAAAGTGACTAAAAATACGACACGGGAGGTATAAAATGATGCAGAATATTCATAAGCATTAAGTGATAAAGTGTTAAGTCTCATGAATAGTGATACAAATACTGAGGAAATAAGTTCATTATGAGTATTGTAAGGTCAAAATATCAACCTACAGACAGACAGATTGACAGATTGACAGACAGATAGACAGACAGAATCGATACATATGTGATGATTTCTCTGACAGGTGGCTTTTCTCACAATAAATTTAATCCTAAAAAAAAATACGACTGTACAACTCTACGGTCAAAGCAACCCACGTTTAACTACCTTCTGCCCCTGTAGCCCTCAGTGTGTCGGAGAGAGAGACAACACGAGTACAAGACGAAAATATAGATCTAACTCATGTATCATATATATACCTCAACACACACACACACACACACACACACACACACACACACACACACACACACACACACACACACACAACACAGAATCAGAGTGAAGGAGGTACTGGGAGGCTGTCGTAAAACGAATCTCTTTAGCGGAAACCAATAATTGAGGATAGGAATATCATTAAGTTATGTAAATGTTGCGGTGGCTTGAAATATATATTCGATACGGTATTCCCGTGTGTGATGCTTGATAAGGACCCGCTAATGGAAAAAAGTGAAGGTAAGGAGGAGTATTTGGGGACTGTGTTGGCGTGTGCTCCTGTGTGACGGTGTGATGATGTGTTCTGCTGTGTGACGTGTGATGATGTGTTCTGCTGTGTGACGTGTGATGATGTGTTGCTGTGTGACGTGTGTTGCTGTGTGTGTTGCTGTGTGTGACGTGTGTTGCCGTGTGTGCCAGATGATGTGTGTGTCGTGTGGGCCAGAGTGCCTTGATGTTTATTTGACGTTTGTGTATGTATGTATGTATGTATGTATGTATGTATGTATAGAGAGGGATGGGAAGAAAGAAAGAAATAGAGAGAGAGAGAGAGAGAGAGGGGGGAAATAATACATAGAGACATACATAGATACAAGTAATAGAGAGAATAAGTAAATTTATGACAGAAAATAAAGTTGTGTGAGTGACGGCGGAGTAATATTGGTGGTGCTTATTCTGTTTGTTTACTGTCCACACAAAGAATCATTTAATGGAAAGTGGAGTTACCGCTGGCCTCATATTTAAATGTGATTAAAGGCACTCGTGTTGTAATGGCCATAGGGATAATGGTAATAGGAATGTTAATAATAATAATAATTTTTAGATCTCTCGGTGAATATAAATGTTGTGTTCAGTATTTACCTCCGTGTCGTAAGTCTCAGGTCACAAACATACAGTCGTGTTGAGAGTCTTGTTTTGGTAAGACTCTGAATCGGGATTATCTTGTGTGTTTAATTCAGTCTCTCCGCTTATAATATTATACTCGTGTAATTTTCTCCGTGGAGTATCTGTCTCTCTCTATATCTCTCTCGCCTTTATACACACACATTGTGCGTGGTGTATCTCTCTTGTATCTCTCTCTCAATCTCTCTCTCTCTCTCTCTCTCTCTCTCATGTACACATATTCTCCCGCGGTGTAGTAGTACTTGTCTCTCTCTCTCTCTCTCTCTCTCTCTCTCTCTCTCTCTCTCTCTCTCTCTCTTTAATATCTCTTTTATTATTGTGCTTTACCTTATCAATAGCTTTTCAAAATCAACAAAGCATATATACAAATTTCTTCGGACCTCTAAATCCTTTTCTTACAAAATTCTTGAATCAAATTTATTTTCTTCTGTTTGTTCATTTGTTTAATCTTTCTGTACATTTCCCTATAATTATACCTTCTGTTATCATCTTCTATCTCCTTACATTTCCTCTTTGCATTCCCTTTGAATTTCTTGGTTAATTTTTACGTTGACTTCAGTTCGTTTCCTCATATTTTTTCGTCTATTCATTTTCTGTAAAATTTAATTTGTCATCCACTCTTTTTTAGCCTCGTTCCTCCTGTGCCCTGTAAGTTTTCCTCCGTCTCTAACATTACTTCTTTTTAATTATTTAATTGTTGTTCTGGTTCTTGTTCATCAGTCAGTCACCCTCTAGCAATACTGAACTTCTATTTGCTTTTTCACTTTCATATTCCATTCCTGTTCCTGTTTTGAACTTCTCTATATTCTATTTGATTTTGTCCATAGGTATTTTTTTAGTTATGTTTTTCGCTTCACTAAACTCATTACTGGGACTCGATCTGACCCACAATAATCTGCCCGTTGGGGCCATGTTTAGAGATACCTAGGGTGTTGTTCAATCATTATATTTGCAGTTATCTTTTTTCCTCACAAAAGTCAATAAATATTTCTCCTCTCTCATTTCACTTACCCAGCCCATGTGGTCATACTTCTAGCGCCACTTTCTCTTTCCCAACTATTGCGTTTAAATCGCCCATTATAACCAGACAATCATTAACCTTTACGGTGTTTTTGGCTTTGTTTTAGTCTTCATAAAAGTTTTCGAAGACTTCATCCTCACTATCATTTGTTGGTGCATTAACCTGTATTATTACCAAATCCATGGGATTAGCATTAAACTTGACTAACAAAAATCTATCTGACACTGCCCAGTGCCCAATATCCCTTTACACTACTGCTTAACTTCTGGTTTACAATAATACCAACACCTCTCATGTTTTTCACCGCCTGGATACATGAAGTAAGAATATTCACTGAAGCCAATACAAAGATCCTAAACATATATATATTTTCTTCTTAAAGCTGCGTTTTTTATAGTTTTGATCCGACTCTCTTTTTAACTTCATCATTTATAAAAATTTCATCTCAACTTATTTTAAAGATCATTATTAAATCATTAAATTAGTCATGTAGGGACAATTAGGTCGTTCCAACGCCCAAGTAACAATCTCTCTCTCTCTCTCTCTCTCTCTCTCTCTCTCTCTCTCTCTCTCTCTCTCTCTCTCTCTCTCTCTCTCTCTCTCTCGCTCTCTCTCTCTCTCCTCTCTCTCTCTCTCTCTCTCTCTCTCTCTCTCTCTCTCTCTCTCTCTCTCTCTCCTTGGAATGTATTTTTCCAGTTAAAGATACAAAACATCACATTCTTATTTCAACTTACAATTAACATCACTTTTAAAACGTCAAATTAAACCCTGGAGCCAAAACAGCAGCTGTAAACATACGCTGCCTCCTCTTTTTTCTCTCTCCCCAGAAGGCGTTTTTCCAGCTACGATCTCACCACACTTTTTGCCTCGCCATTAAAAACACGAAACATCACATCCTGGACCCAAGCTTACACGAGATCTTGGTGTATAAAACTTTACATGCCATCTTATGGGTATAAACTATGTACATAAGTGCGTTCCTCTTCCCCCTTCTTCTTAAAATTACTACTTCCCATTTTCTTCTGTGTTTCCTCTCCTCTCTCTCTCTCTCTGTCTTATTTATATTTTTGCACTTCTCTCTGCCTTCCTCTTCCTCAGAAAAAAAAATCCTTCCTGTAGGAGCGTCGTATACCATGCCAGGATGCCTTAGTGCTGCTTTGCCTTCCTCCCACACACACCTCCTGTAAACCCTGTCTCTCTCGCTCTCATACCTGTCTGATTAAAATATTCCATCCATGTGAAAATTTCCTCGTTTTTTCTTTATTTTAATTTTTTTTAATAATTTCTTGAGATTTTTCTATTTTGTATTAATCCGTTTTATATCCTATTTACTTAAACATTAACCATTTTCTCCTTATTTCCTTCCATTTACATTAACATATCCTTTATTTTAGTCTCTGTTCATACATAGATACATTAATTCTGTTCTCTTTCTCCCCCTCCTCTTTACAAACATATTTATCATTATTTATTTATTCACCCCTTTTATTTCCAATTCTCCTCAAACATATTATATTTTCTCTCTCTCTCTCTCTGTTATTATTCCATCTCCTTACACATATTCATTATTATCCGCGTGTCTCTCTTCCTCTCATCCGCCACACTTAAATGCGTTTCATATTATATTTTTTCGTTCTTCCTTGTTATCTTATATTATTCTATGCATGATGATTTACTCTGTATATTGTGTTTTTCTGTGTGTGTGTGTGTGTGTGTGTGTGTGTGTGTGTGTGTGTGTGTGTGTAGGGTGTGTGTGTTTTGATAATCGCTTTGATATTTATACAAGAATAATATACCCTATATATTATGTTTTTATATCATGTAGTCTTAATTTATTTATTCCTGCGTTATGGTTTCTCCTTGTATATATTTATCTGTCTGCTATTTGATACCATTACTAGTCCATAAATTGCTAGTTCGTTCTCCTGTCAAGCGTTACGTCTCATTACCATTGTATTTAGTGTTTCATTTTGTATTAGCAATGTGTAGTGAAGAAAGTAACTTATTATACCAGCTTAATGACCTTATATTTATTGACCTTAATACATCGTTGTTTAGCACTGTACTGTATGTGAGCCAAATTAGTTCACGTGTTTAATGGCTCTTCGTTAAGTCCCTCACTGGTCAGTATTGTGAAGATGTCCTCCAGTTGTTATTGACGCTTGTAATGGAAAGGTCTCTCTCTCTCTCTCTCTCTCTCTCTCTCTCTCTCTCTCTCTCTCTCTCCTGCCATATACAACTCATGTGTTCACTATATATTTACAACAAACAGTATATCGATATTCGCCTCCTCTAGTACTATAACCAACGCTACAACTCCTCCATCAAGCACTGTAATTGTTTTGTTTTGTTCTTTGTCCTTCGGGTGGTATTAAAAAAAAAAAATCTTGTTCGTTAGATGTTTGATCAAAAAAATAAAAAAATACAAAGGTTTTTTTTCATGGCAGGTGTCAGAGTGCTGCCCTCAAGAGACACCTGACTGTATGTGTTTCATAACTCGTTAACATGTTTTTTGTTGTTTTTATACTCCTTTCAAACGTATACACATAAAGATACATCTCACACACACGCATACATACACCTACACACACACACAGGCATACAATTACACATATTCATAGATGCCACATACGCATACATGTGCACAGACCCACGTATACATTCACATACACACTCACAAACATACATATACATACGCCCCGTGCAATTTGAGAACGCGGGGAGGGTGAGGGACGCAAGCACTTATCGAGAGTAACAAGGTTGAAACACAATCCTGAACAGTTACTACAGCAGAAAACTCTCTCTCTCTCTCTCTCTCTCTCTCTCTCTCTCTCTCTCTCTCTCTCTCTCTCTCTCTCTCTCTGTGCCTGCCTCCCCGATCAGTGCTCTTCCCGGTATCAAGTGAACTCGGCTCTCGGGAAAACCCGGTACTAGGAGATCCTGGCTTCTTGAAGTCCCGACCTCCCAGGCTTTGGAGAACCCGGCGTCTTGAAGAACCCGACCTCCCAGGCATTGGAGATCCTGGCCTCTTGGTGATCCTAGCCTCTTGGAGATCCCGGCCTCTTGGAGAACCTGGCTATGCAATTCAATTTTCTGGTGAGCGAAAGAGACAAAAAAAATCCTTTTTACGCTGCGTAAACTAATTATCATTAGATTATTTTCTGGTTAACGTCAGGGTGTAAAGGCCACAGTTGAGTAGCACACACACACACACACACACACACACACACACACACACTATCAACACAGTGTAGTAGTAGACCAAACCTTACCATGACTGACCTGAAGGCACCGAGGCTTATGATTGGTCAGTGGGAGGAGCTTCCCAACCTGACACATTAGGTCACTTGTTCTTTATGGTCAATTTCCTCAGCCACGACAGGTAATATGGACGACAACCAGAGGCCAACACCAAGTCAGGTCATTATTAGAAGAAACTACAAATATACTGAATTATAATTCAGTATAATACCTTTTTAATCCGAGGTCGGGTAAGTTCGTCTCCTTCTTTCCCTCCCCGTCTACCTTCACCCATCTCCCCCCTCCCCTCCTTCTCTCCCCGCCTATATCCCCCCCTCTCTCTCTCCATTCAACTGTATCTCCCTCCCTCCCTCCCTCTCTCCCCCTCCCTTCTTCACGACACCTTCCTACACTCCACTTCCCTCTTCTCCCTCCCTCCCTCCTCCTTCACCACACCCTCCACAATGCTCTTCACATCAACACAGCAGAACACTACTCTCCCTCTCTTCCTTCCTCCCCTCCACCTTCACTATACCTCACCCCCCCCTCCCCCTCCTTCCCACTCACTTTTGGGGGAGTGAAAATACGACGGTTTTTCTTTGCTGGTCGACACGGTCATCTCTCAGGGGAGGAGGAGGAGGAAGAGGAAGAATAGGAGGAGGAGGGGACGAAGATTAAAAGAAAGGCTAAAAATAGGAAATATAGAAAGAAACGGATTAGGAGGAGAGAGAAAGATGAAAATGGTGGAGAGGAATATTAAGAGAAAGAGGAGGTAGAAGAAGAGAACTAAGAGGTAGAGGAGGAGATGGAAGAAGAGATAGATGAGATTTAGAAGAAGATTAAGAGAAGGAGGAAGAAAAAAAGGAGGAAATAGAGGAGAAAAGGGAAGCAGAAAGGAAAAAAATACAGTATTTAAATAAAGATAAAATAAGGTTTTGGAAAAGCAAGAGAAGGAATAAAAAGGAGAAATGGAGGAGAATAAGAAAAGGAGGAGGAGAGGAACTGGAAAATAAGGAAAAGGGACAGGAAGAACGAAAAGATAAGCAGGAAGAGGAGAAGAAAGAAATGAAGGAGAAGGAGGAGGAGGAGAAGAAGGAGGATGAAACAGTGGAGAACAAGAATTAATACACACCGTTAAGTGGCATCTTACAAGGCTCTTAAGACAATACTCCTCACCTCAAGACGACCGGAACCTCCTCCTCACCTCCCAGGGTAAAAATATGGTAGTTTTCCTCTCTGGAGGGTACGGCCATCCCTCAGGAGGAGGAGGAGGAAGGGGAGAGAAAGATGAAGGTGTGAAGTACAATCAGGAACGAATATATGGCGCAAATTGCCGCCATGCAACGTCGTTAAAACGGTGATATTTTTTCCCTCTCACCGACCTCCCTCTTTCCTTCTTTCTCCCACCTCCCCCCACCCTTTTCCACCCTTTCCCTCTTGCCTTCTCTCCCCCCCCACCCTTTCCCTCTCCCCTCTCCCCTCTTTTCCCTCCCATCACCCCCCATCCCCCCGTCTCTCCCACCAGATAAATTAGGTTGCCTTCTTACCGTCTACACCCATTCCTGAAGTTTCGTTCACCACCACTACCATCACCACCACCACTACTACTACCACCACCACTAAAACCACTACCACTACTACCTCTACCACTACCACCGCCACCACCACCACCACCATCACCACCACCACCACCGGATCCATTATAAGAAACGTCTCCAGTGTTTTTATAGCCCAGGAAATAGCTGTATGCTCCCCACCCCCCCTCGTACCTTATAAGAGAAGGTTCTTAAGCTGCATCTTCATTGTAATCTAATATAACCATTCGTACGTCTCTCTCTCTCTCTCTCTCTCTCTCTCTCTCTCTCTAATAAATTTCTTGAGGGACACCAAAAATAATAGAGGTTATATTTTTGTTTTTATCTTATTTATTTATTTTTATTTATTTTGTCTTTTTTTTCTTGATTTTACGTTTTCTTATTATCTGTTTTATGTTTCCTTTTGTTTTTCTTTTTTTATTTATTATAGTATTTTTATTTTATATTGTTATTTTATTTTTAGTAATTTATTGTTTTATTTTATTATTATCACTGTATCATATTTTATTTTAATTATATTTTAATTATTTATTATTTATTATTTTTTTATATTGTCGTTCGTTATTGTCTTTGTTAGGATTACTTTTGTTGTTTTATATACTGGATGATGGTCAGTATTGTTCTCTAGTGAGGGAGAGTATGTATGTATGTATGTGTGTATATATGTGTGTATGTATGTATGTATGTATGTATGTATGTATGTATGTATGTATGTATGTATGTATGTATGTAACCTCAAAAACACCCAAATTAATGGCTCACTTTCTACTCCTCAATCTGAATCAGTGAGTAGAGAAAATTGCTCAAACAAAGGTGGATTCTGATGACTTGTACCACTGAACCGAGACCAATTTCTTCCCGTTCTTGTTTCCTCACCTTTGACATTACCTAAAACAAACCCCAGACCTGGAATTCGACATCGAGGTCAGACTCTACCTTAAACAAATCCAGTATATAATAATATTTTCCTTGGTAAATTGATCCAGAAAATTGGCAAATAAAAAATTCCATCAAAAACGAAGGGGAGAAAGTGGGTAATTGGATGAAATTGTTTTTATTTTATTTTTTATGGCATCGATTTTGTTCTGCCTTGTCTCTATTGTGGATATTCTTTCATCATTTTACACACACACACACACACACACACACACACACACACACACACACACACACACACACACACAGCTTTTTCCATACATCAATTAAAACATACACAGTTGAATACAGGCATCACACATATTGTTATGGAAGTTACATAATGATTTCACATACTACAATATATACTTTTAATTTGTGTTCTTTCCTTTCTATATATTCATTGTTGTCTTTTCATCTACCATATACATCAATTTACTTTCACACTTTCTGTTTCTTAGTAAATTCAAAGGTAAATCTCTTCCATATTCCATTCATACGCTTATTTTTCTTTTGTTTTTTTTCTCTCTTATTCTCTTATTCTCTCATTCTCACTTTTTGTTGACATTATTTACAGAATATTCATAAATAATAGCTTCATCCTTTGCCTTGGTGGGCTGGGGTCGCCATCCCTCAGGTATACTAATGACGTCATGTTGGATTAGTAGAATATTATTATTGTTGTTGTTTTTTTTTTACTTTCTCTCTTTAAGTCCCTTTTATTATCCATTCTTCTTTGTTTTTGTTTTTATTATTTTGTACTTATTTCATCCCTCTTTTTATTTCAGGTTTTCTCGATTCTTCTCTGTTCCCTCTCATCTCCCTCTCCGTATTTATTTATTTTTATATCTCCTGATGCCTCATTTTATTCTTCTCTTTTCGTATCCTTTAACCGCCTCTCCATTTTCTTGCAGTTTTTCTATTCCTCCTCCTCCTTCTCCTCCTCTTCTCATCCCCCTTCTTTTATCCTCTTTTCCTTGTCCTTCTCCTCCTCCTCTCCTTCTCCTCCTTCTCCTCCTTACCCGCCTCCTCCTTCTCCCCCCCTCCTACTCCTTCTCTCACCCTCCTCCTCCCTGGGTCGACTGGTTGGGTATTCATAGCTAAACTTTTATCCTCAAGCATTAATTGACGTCATCTCTTGATTTATTAATTTCTTCTTTCATTTTCCATTCTTTTTTATTATTTCCCTTTTCCCATTATACATTCTTATATTCTTCTTATATGTTTCTTAACTTGTCGTATCATCTCTTTAATTAGTTTTATTTCTTTTTTCGTGTTGCTTCTTCGTGTTCTCCCTCCCTCCCTCCCTCCTTCCCTCCTTCGTGCCTTTGGTGGTCATAGTGGCTAGTTAACTCCCGCCGCCACTAACGTCACCACCGCCGCCACT
>NW_024742344.1:0-42926 GCF_018991925.1 Homarus americanus
CGGGCAACTCTCCCAAGAGGCGAGACCCATAGCTCAGCATTTCTGTAAACCCACTGAGGTCTACAGTCAGTCCTCACATCAACTTATATCGTAAGTATGTGACCTAACGTTTATAATACATAAACGCCGTCCCCTTCTCATTCACTCCTAGACAGTGAGACTTAGGTTGATCTACACTCAGGAATTATAAACAACCTTTTATAATAAACAGAACTACCGTTTGGGTTTTCGTTACTTAAACAAATATAAATATATGTGAACAGACTAGTTAATTGCACAAGCAGCCGATTCAGAGATGAAAGGTATCCACTGGCCTGATTCATTAAGGCACAAGAATGCAGACACTACGGTGAATATCATAACTAATAAAGTGACCCATTTGATCGATAAATATATACCCAAGACCAAACCCAGTTCCTCTAGGAATACGAGGATCCCTACACATGAACCATGCGGCGGTTGACAAAGTTAAGAAGAAAACCCAGAAATTCAAGACGTGGGTTGGGTCAAACGATGAGCAGGACAGGAGGATGTATGCAAGAGCCGAAATCAAGCAAAGGTTAGACTGTAGAAGGGCTGAAAAGGAGTTCAGGGGATGGTTGCAAGCGAGGTCGTCAAACCCAAAGGCGTTTTACCGCTATGCAAAGTCGAAATTAAAAACGCGAGTAGGAGTATCAGACCTGAGGCTTGAAGATGGTAGTTATGCAGATTCTGACCAGGATAAAACTGACGCTTCTTTCCTCGGTGTTCACAAGAGAGGATGAATTAACCTTCTGACGTTTGAGGATAGACGGTTCGACACAGCACTGACCAGGTTCACAGAAGAGGGTATTAAAATAAACTGTCAAAGCTAAAGGTCCATAAGAGTTCCGGTCCTGACATGGTGTATCCTAGAGTGCTAAGAGAGTTGTGCAACGACCTTGCCGAGCCCCTGAAGATCCTGTTCTGTAAATGCCTGGATGAACAAAAGGTAGTAATTGGAAAGTGGCTTATGTGAGTCCTATCTTCAAGAAGGGCGATCGTCACTCCACAACTATAGACATGCGAGCCTGACAGCATAATATGTAAAGTACTGAGAGTATTATCAAAGATGCCGCTGGAACATCACTACGAAACAACCTTGTAAAGGATTGCCAACACGGTTTTATGCCGGAGCGCTCCTGCTTAACACAATTGCTCAAGGTATTGGATATTTGGACCCATATTCTTCAGGTGGTAATATCGACAATATTTACCTAGATTTTGCAAGACTTTCGAAAGGCTGAAAATAAAACTGGAAGGGTACGGAATTCGGGTAAATGTCAAGCGTGGATAGAAGACTTTCTACATGACTGAAAGCAGTGTGTGGTGATTAATGGCACGAAATCATCATCTGTATCTGTCACAAGCAGGGTACCACGGGCAGTGTATTGGGCCCGCTGTTGTTTGTTTGTTTCATAAATGACATGCCTGACGTTGTACACTCCTCCATACAAATGTTTGCCGATGACGCCAAGTTATTTCGGGAAATCAAGAACCAAGCGGACTGTGAAGAGCTGCAGAAGGACCTCTGTGAGCTCCAAGAATGGTCGAAGAAATGGCTGCTGAGATTCAATGTCACGAAATGTAAGAGGATGCACCTGGGGCGTACCAACGGTAAGGAGGCGTATCATATGTACCAACGGGATGAAGAAACTGCACTATTTGAGACTGAATGTGAGAACCTAGGTGTGTATGTTGACAATGAGCTGAAGTTCTCAGGCCATTGCGAGAAGAAGGTAAATCAGGCAAATAAATTATTGGGTCTTATAAGAAGGTCGTTCAGATATCTAGACGGTCCGTCCCTCGTAACGATCTTTAAGAGTGAAATGCTTCCCCATCTGGAGTACTGTCACCCCGTCTGGTCCGACATATGCATAGGCATCTCAACTACCCTGAGAGATTGGAGCGCCTGAACTTTTTCTTATACTACAGACGGGCAAGGGGCGACCTAATTGAGGTGTATAAGCATCTCAAGGGGCACTACTCAGTCGAGTGTCCTTACATGGAGCTGGCAGACTCTCGCCCCAGAGGTCACAGCTCAAGATTGAAGAAGCCGCAGGTCCAGAAAACTGTGAGGGCAAACTTTTCGGGTTTGTGTCGGCTCCCTGCCATGGGGATTCCGGCAATTGTTTCCTTTCTGCACACCACACTTGGTCGTTTGTTTCTCTCACATTCGCAGCTGTGACAATTTTGGTTCTGGCTCGTCACAAATGCAACAATGGCTGTTACCCGGCATAATGCTCCCCACTTCGGGTGGTCCCCTACAGAAGAAACTAGTTCTTATGAGGAAAGGGGCAGGCTGGACTACTGTGTCGGGTAGTATGGGCATACGTGCGTGCGGTCGGTGTGTAGGCCACCCCTGAGGTGACAATCCACACATCAGAGTGATACACTGGGAGCAAGAATTGTCACACCTAACACTTGTTTTTATATCCATGGCAGAAATAATTACTATTTCTATGGTCGCACTGATGTAAGTTGAGTTATAAAGACTCATTTGGTTGGCTGGACTGCAGTGACCGTTACTTGTGGGAGGCGACCACAGTAGAACAGTTGCCTTCTGTCACTGACCTTGCCGTCACTCGGAATCGAGATGATGATCATCAACTATGATACAATGATATGGATTAGGGTTGATACCTTCATTGGTGATTTTGAGATGACTAAAGAGGCCGATTACGGGACTGGCAGAGTCGTTCACATGAGATGCACATGTGGAGGGCTACATCTAGTGCGGGGGTGGAGGCAGAGTCATCCGACGTTGGCGCTTGTGTGTCTCGGTTTGCAGTCCGACTAACTCGAAAGTATTGACACCTACCGTGTGGTGCTCCTCCAAGCATTACAATGTGAAGTAATCTACTCCCAGGTGAGGGAATTTGTCCTTCAGGTTTGGCTTAAGACTATCCTATACCTTTTCAGGTGCCCGCCGGCGTTACGTTTAGTATGTTTACTATTCGCATTTCTCTTGTCTTCTCAGCGAACTCCGGAGGATGGAACGTAAACTATATTGGTGAAAGTTTTCAAGTGCCTTGAGGTACCTCCTTTATGTGACCCATGTCTCGCTGCCATATAGCAGGATGGGAGGACCACTGCTCGATATACGTGAAACTTTGTAGATAATTTCAGCTCCTGCAGCTGAAGACATTGTTTCAGAATCTGCCAGAGGTTTGAGATGCACTCTGATCCAATGCTAATCTCTTCTTTGATGTCCGCAGTGGTGGACAGGTGGAACCGAGATACCAAGAGTGAGTTACATTAAAGAGGGTAGTACAGTTGAAGGGTAGTACAGTTGAGCTGGATGGATGGTGGAGGTGTGTCTGAACCAGGGGCAGGTTGAAGAGAATCTGAGTCTTACGTACATTCACCTCAAGCCAGTGTGCATACGCATCTTCGTAGGTCTTCAAGATCTCCTGTAGGTCGTGTTCAGTGTGAGCAACAAGGGGTGAGGTCGTCTGCATACTGAAGTTCAGTAATGTAAGCTGCCAACACCTTTGCTCTTGCCTGAGTCGCCTTATGTTGAAAAGACTGTATCATCTGTCTAACAGACAGTAATACTAATATAAATGTGGGTTATTTACATTAGGTTTATATAATTACATCACCAGGGTAATTTTCTATGGGCCGTTGATTATTCATCAAGTGGATATGTGACAGTGTATTCCTGTTCCCTCACCTTGATTGCAGAGTCATCAATTAAAAAGCCTGCTGCCACCAGTTCTACTCCGTCCTTGAGCACCCATACGTGTGCTCTAAAGACTGCTATACCAGATTCGTCCATTATTAATGTTCACAGCTCATAGCGCTAATTACGGTGATATCTTTATAGTTGTGCAATATTGTATTTTTTAATAAATGGAGAAAAGACCAATTGGGTTTGAAAACTTAATTTAACATTTCTGAATGTTGCTTCCAGCTCACCTCTAATTAGTGATTCCGCGGTGACAATTGTAACGGACCTTTAACGGTACTCGATGTCACCCTGCGCCGGCGAAATTGGCACTGGCACGAATAAGGAAGGTAGCCAAGAAAATGGAAAAGAAATTGGTGCCAGTACACTGTTTAACCCCTGTTTGGATTCAGGAGTTTCTGCCATTCGTGCCAGTGTGGAGTTGCCTCACAATGGCGACGAATTTTTGGTGGACAGTCAAAACGGCTGACAGTGATCACGTGTGGGCTTCCCTGTTGACCTAGTCGAAAGCCTTGGTTAAGTCGATGAAAGCCATATACAGGTCACGAAGCTGTTTGCACTTTTCCTGTATCTGGCGGGCAGCAAAGATCATGTCAGTGGTGCCATGTGATGGTCTAAGGCCACATTGATATTTTGGGAGGAAGTTTTACGCCTCAGGAAGAACTTTGTTTAGGAGGACTCAATTGATAATCTTGCCAGCTAAGGATAGCAGCGAGATCCAGCAGTAGTCGCCACAATCTGACCTGTCCTTGTTCTTATAAATATTGACAATGGAGGTGTCTTTAAGAGCTTGGGGGATGTCCTCCTTTCTCATATATTCTCAGGAGAGAGTGGAGACGGCTGGTAAGCAGAGGTCCTCCTGATTTATACCTCGGCTGGGATTCCATCAGGCCCTGAGGCTTTTGTTAATTTTCATTCATCTGTTTGATGACAGTAGCTACCTCATCCAGGGATGGAGGATAGCTGAGGTGGATCAGTTCTGGATGCTGAGGACCTGCTGGGTAGTCAGGACATCCACGTCGGTGTTTCGGTTAATCAGTGAATGCTCTTTCCAGCACTGAAAGATGCCTTCATCGTCTTTAATTATGGATTTAACATCGGATGAGAGGACGGTGCTGCGCCACGAGTGATTGGCGAAATGTGTTTTAGTGGAATTGAAAAAATTTGCGCATCTTCTGCTAATATACAAATTTTTGCTTCACATGCTTTATTTTTAAACCAGTCGTTCTTTAGATTGTGATTTCCTGCGGGCCGCCGCTTTCTTCTTGTGGAAAGTATCAGCTTTGGTCCAAGACTGAGGGTTGTTCTGCCAGTCTGTTAAGGCAGCACCTTTATCATCGATGAGTACATTGATTGCCTGGTCATTTTCATCAAACCAGATCTGGTGTATTCTTTCGATCTGACCGAGGATCTCTCTGCAGGTCTTTGTATGAGTCGAGAATATCCAATTCGGCACTCGGATTTGAGTTGCTTGCTGCTGGATTCTTTATCAGCCCATGTTCGAGCTGCTCTCTGAAAGCATGTGCTACCGCTGGATCCTCCAGACGATTAGTATTAAAACCTCTTCTGGGCTTGCTGCCTTCGCGTTTTGGAGCGACGTGGGTGAGAGCTTGGCTCTGATGAGCCGTTGATCATTGTCGCAGTGATCTGAGCCACGCATGGCACGGGTGATGAGGATATCTCAGAGCTACCTCTTTCTTTACAATGATGTAGTCAATGAGATATCAGTGTTTGGATCATGGGTGATGCAAGCCCTTGAACTTGTCAGCCTGCCTAAACAAGGTATTGGTGATAGTGAGGTTGTGTGCACTTTATGCTGGGGAGGAGTAGGCTGTTGGGATTACACTTTCCTAGTCCATTTTTCTCTATGGTTCCCTGCCAAATGTCAGCATCTCTGCCAACTCTGGCATTAAAATCACCAAGGAGCACAACCTTTTATTCTCTTGGGATAGAGTTTAGCACTTTGTCGAGTCGGCGTAAAAGGCCTCCTTGATGTCAACCTCTGCGTCCAGTATTGGGGCGTATGCACTGATGAATAAGGCTTGACGTGAGTAATTCGGCGCTCGTTGATCTAATAGACATTTCAGTTAGCCGTGTAGGATGCGTTGGCGGATGGCAAAGCCAACTCCACAAATGCTGTTTGTCTCCGCAGCAGTTTACCTTTCCAGAAGAAGGTATAACCAGACCCCCGTTCTGTGAGTTGACACTCACCTGAGAGCAGGGCTCACTAAAGTTGCTTTGCCGATGTTTTACCTAGCCAGCTCTTTTGCAACAAGGGCAGTTCTTCTTTTCAAGGCGCTCATTTGTGCCAGTAGCCAGAAGGTCCTGACACTCCATGCAGCGACCATAAGTGGTTGTATAGTTCCTTTTTTTTTGGATCTGTGATTTTTGATTATGTTTTCGGCCGCATAAGGATGACCTTACTGGGTGCGGTTGCCCAATCAGGTTGTTTTTTAGGCAAGCTATGTTTAGGGCACCTTTTCTAGCCCTCCCTATTGCCCCTCCCATGTCGGGTGAGCAGAGTGGTTCCTTGAAAGGGCTGCTCAGTCGCACAGACAGGACCATGTGCAGAGTTGTGACTAGAGACTCCCGGTGAGTCATCTCTGCCTGTCCTCTTCGCCACTCGTCCGTTACCATAGGATTTTGGGGGGTATAGGGATTTTGATGATAATAAGCTGGATGTTGGCTGTGCATGAGTTAATTTGTAGTGAGGCAGGAGCGCAGGCTTCAACCACACACCTTGGCTCTTCCTTTTCTGATCACACACACACACACATTCTAAAAGCAGTATCAAACTCCTTAAACCTGGCTATATAATTTTTATGCAGTAGAAATTTATTAAAATTTACCGTAGTTACAGTTAACGACTTTCTAATATGAAGAAATGACAATTCGTCCTTGGCTTCTGAGCTTTCAACATGATGACAAAAACATCACCGTAATTATGTCTGGTTTTGGCAATAATGAACCAATAAATGATATACTCACAATAACTGAACTATAGGTACCGTTCAGTAGGGACAACTTCGCTCTTCGCGGTGAATCTGAGTCACGGGAATGAATCTCCGATGTGACTTACCCTAACTGTTGTACTGTATAGCGTTTGGGGTCGATGCTGCTTCATTTGGGAGGGGCGAACACTTGGCCCCGACTGCAGTCTGACTCGTGGACGAGCAGTAGACACTGATACATTATTCTGTCCATAAATGCTTCGGATTCAAGAGTCTGAATCTCGGGGTTCATGGTTTGCGACAGGACTTTTTGGGTGACTGCACACACTATTACTGCACACACTATTATACCAGAGCGTGTGCGTGTGTTTCTTTAAATGAACTTTTACAGATGTGTGTTGCTCCGTTTATGTTTGGGGTGTGCGTGTGTGTGTGTGTGTGTGTACAGTTTTTTCCATGTGTGTATCTCTCCAGAATGCAGGGACTTTTAACTACCCGTGTGTGTGTGTGTGTGTGTAACTAATGAGTGTAACTGACATAACTAGATACGTTCACTTAGCACCAGTTAGGAAACAAAATTAACACCGAGACTCTGCCTTAACTAGATACGTTCATTTAGCAACAGTTGGAGACAACATTAACACTGAAACTCTACCTTAACTAGATACCTTCACTTAACACCAGTTATAGAAATTCAGAGTTTCAGACATGAGTTACAGTTCTTTGGCCACATCCTGATATTCTAAGCCAATTGGAAGTAGTTGCGCTGTTTTTCCGAATTATAATTAGTTTTACTTTCATGAAAGTATCGATCAATGAACGATGAAAGAAAATGTTGGTTGGTCAGTGGCCAGGTAGTTGGACACCGGGTGAGTCAAGGTTTCAGCTGACCATTCTTACAAGTGGCGGCGCTGAGGTCAGTCTGGTGCTCCTCTCTTACCTACTTCTCCTCAACCCCAGCCAACAGGTGACTACTCTTTGACTTGTGTTGTGACGGAAGGTTTATAGTGTAAGCTGTCTGTCCATTGACAAACCCATGTCAACAGACGAACACTTTTGATTTGTGATAGAATGGATTTATACTGTGTGGCAATATTTGATGTGAAATCTCCTGGTCAACAATAATATTTCATTTTCTTCTTTTATTCACCAGTGTTTCACCAACAGCTTATATTTGGTTACGTGGTTTAGAATATTTATTGCTACGTTATTCAACTACTAAGATCACTTATCAAATGGTGTCAAACAACCCTGCCAGCTGAATCAACTAAACAAACAAACAAAATCAATAAATGCCTTGTAAAATTACACCCAGCACACAGTATACCAACACTCCCAGCACACAGTATACCAACACACCCAGCACACAGTATACCAACACTCCCAGCACACATGTATACCAACACACCCAGCACACAGAATACCAACACTCAGCACACAATATACCAACCTCAGCACACAGTATACCACACACAGCACACAGTATACCAACACTCCCAGCACACAGTATACCAACACAACCAGCACACAGTATACCAACACTCAGCACACAGTATACCAACACTCCAGCAAACAGTATACCAACACACCCAGCACACAGTATACCAACACAACCAGCACACAGTATACCAACACACCCAGCACACAGTATACAACACTCCCAGCACACAGTATACCAACACACCCCAGCACACAGTATACCAACACTCAGCACACAGTATACCAACACAACCAGCACAGTATACCAACCTCCCCAGCACACAGTATACCAACACTCCCAGCACACAGTATACCAACACTCCCAGCACACAGTATACCAACACAACCAGCACACAGTATGCTGCACACCAGCACACAGTATACCAACACTCCCAGCACACAGTATACCAACACACCCAGCACACAGTATACCAACACTCCCAGCACACAGTATATCAACACACCAGCACACAGTATGCCAACACAACCAGCACAGTATACCAACACACCCAGCACACAGTATACCAACACTCCCCAGCACTGTGCCAACACAACCTAGCACAGTATACAACCTCCCAGCACACAGTATGCCAACACACCCAGCACACAGTATACCAACACACCCAGCACACAGTATGCAACCTCCCCAGCACACAGTATGCCAACACACCCAGCACACAGTATGCCAACACACCCAGTACAGTATACAACACTCCCAGCACAGTATACCAACACCCCAACACAGTATACCAACACTCCCAGCACAGTATACCAACACACCAGCACACAGTATACCAACACTCCCAGCACACAGTATGCCAACACTCCCAGCACACAGTATGCCAACACAACCAACACAGTATACCAACACACCCAGCACACAGTATACCAACACTCCCAGCACCAGATGTACCAACCTCCCAGCACACAGATGCCAACACACCCAGCACACAGTATACCAACACCCAGCCCACAGTACCGACCAACACACCCAGCAACAGTGCCCCAACACCACCCCCAGCCCACAGTGCACCAACCAACACACCTAGCACACAGTGCCCCACACCACACCCAGCCCACAGTGCCCGACCAACACACCCAGCACATGGCCCCAACACCACACCCAGCCCACAGTACCGACCAACACACCCAGACACAGTGCCCCACACCACACCCAGCCACAGTGCCCGACCAACACACCCAGCACAAGGGCCCTACACCCACACCCAGCCCACAGTACCACCAACACACCCAGCACACAGTGCCCCAACACCACCCCAGCCCACAGTACCCGACCAACACACCCAGCCCACAGTGCCCCACACCACACCCAGCCCACAGTACCCGACCACACACCTAGCCCACAGTGCCCCTACACCACACCAGCCCACAGTGCCCGACCAACACACCTAGCCCACAGTGCCAACACCACACCCAGCCCACAGTACCCGACCAACACACCTAGCCCACAGTGCCCCAACACCACCCCCAGCCCACAGTGCCCGACCACCACACCCAGCCCACAGTGCCCCACACCACCCCCAGCCCACAGCTGCACCAACAGCACACACAGCCCGCACCACCCAAGCCCACAGTGCACCGACCAACACACCCAGTCCACAGTGCCCCAACACCACCCCCAGCCCACAGTATGACCAACACACCCAGCACACAGTGCCCCAACACCACCCCCAGCCCACAGTACCTGACCACCACACCTAGCACACAGTGCCCCACACCACCCCCAGCCCACAGTGCACCGACCAACACACCTAGCACACAGTGCCCCAACACCACCCCCAGCCCACAGTACCGACCAACACACCTACACACAGTGCCCCTACACCACCCCCAGCCCACAGTACCCGACCAACACACCCAGCACACAGTGCCCCAACACCACCCCCAGCCCACAGTACCCGACCAACACACCTAGCACACAGTGCCCCACACCACACACAGCCCACAGTACCCGACCAACACACTAGCACACAGTGCCCCACACCACACCCAGCCCACAGTACCCGACCAACACACCTAGCACAGTGCCTACACCACACCCAGCCCACAGTACCCGACCAACACACCTAGCACACAGTGCCCCTACACCACCCCCAGCCCACAGTACCCGACCAACACACCCAGCACAGTGCCCCTACACCACACACAGCCCACAGTACCGACTAACACACCTAGCACACAGTGCCCCAACACCACACCCAGCCCACAGTACCGACCAACACACCTAGCACACAGTGCCCCTACACCACACCCAGCCCACAGTACCCGACCAACACCTAGCACACAAAGCCCCTACACCACACCCAGCCCACAGTACCGACCACCACACCCAGCACACAGTGCCCCAACACCACACCCAGCCCACAGTACCCGACCACCACACCTAGCACACAGTGCCCCAACACCACACCCAGCCCACAGTACCGACCACCACACCTAGCACACAGTGCCCCAACACCACACCCAGCCCACAGTACCCGACCACACACCCCAGCACACCAGTGCCCCAACACCACACCCAGCCCACAGTACCTGACCACCACACTAGCACACAGTGCCCCTACACCACACCCAGCCCACAGTACCGACCAACACACCTAGCACACAGTGCCCCCACACCACACCCAGCCCACAGCACCCGACCAACACACCTAGCACACAGTGCCCCTACACCACCCCCAGCCCACAGTGCCCGACCACCACACCTAGCACACAGTGCCCCAACACCACACCCAGCCCACAGCACTGACCAACACACCTAGCACACAGTGCCCCAACACCACACCCAGCCCACAGTACCCGACCACCACACCTAGCACCAGCCCCAACACCACACCCAGCCCACAGTACCCGACCACCACACCTAGCACACAGTGCCCCTACACCACACCCAGCCCACAGTACCCGACCAACACACCTAGCACACAGTGCCCCAACACCACACCCTGCCCACAGTGCCATTAACACCACACCCAGCCATATATATTAGTTTTGGAACAAATACGCGGCTGGGCTGAAGTAAACACTTTGCTGGTTTTTCTTTATTGTAGAAAAATATTGTTTCACAGGTACTTAGTTCAGTTGAGGGTATATTGTACCTTCTCTGCAAAGAGAAGTGTCTTAGTGCACTTATATATGAGAACACTTAAGTGAGGTGTTCACTGGGTAACGCCTGATACGAGTCTGCCCGCACTCTCCTCTCGCTCATGAGTGAGAGACAAGTAGGAGCGGCGAGGTATTTGCAAAATTAGCTTGAACCTGGCTCAACCTCTGATGAAGTTATAGACCTCAGCATGTATGACATGAACATAGTGGCGTAGTGTGACTCTTCCCCGTTGTTTCAGGTGTGTCCAATGTCCGTGAACAACTATTGAGTCATTGTTGAATAACTTAGTGAATAACTACTGAATCATTGTTGAATAACTTAGTGAGTAACTACTGAGTTATTGTTGAATAACGTAGTGAATAATTTGGTATGGTGCTGTTACAAGATCAGGTTAGGTAATCTTAGTATAGGTTTGGTTAGGTTAGGTTAGGTTAGGTTAGGTTAGGTCATCTCAGGATAGGTTAGGTTACTTCATCTCTGGATAAGTTAGGTTAGGTCATCTCAGGTTAGGTTAGGTGAGGTCATCTCAGGATAGATTAGGTTAGGTCATCTCAGGATAGGTTAGGTGAGGTCATCTCAGGATAGGTTAGGTTAGGTCATCTCAGGATAGGTTAGGTGAGGTCATCTCAGGATAGGTTAGGTTAGGTCATCTCAGGATAGGTTAGGTTAGGTCATCTCAGGATAGGTTTGGTTTGGTTAGGTCATCTTAGGATGAGTTAGGTTAGTTCATCTCAGGATAGGTTAGGTTAGGTCATCTTAGGTTAGGTTAGGTCATTTCAGGATTGGTTAGGTTAGGTCATCTCAGGATAGGTTAGGTTAGGTCATCTTAGGTTAGGTCATGTCAGGATAGGTTAGGTTAGGTCATCTGAGTATAGGTTAGGTTAGATAATCTCAGAATAGGTTAGATCATATTAGGTAAGGTTAGGTTAGGTTAGGTCATCTCAGGTTAGGTTTAGGTCATCTCAGGATAGGTTACGTTAGGTCATCTTAGGTTAGGGTAGGTTAGGTCATCTCAGGATAGGTTAGGTTAGGTCATCTTAGGTTAGATTAGGTTAGGTCATCTCAGGATCGGTTAGGTTAGGTCATCTCAGGATAGGTTAGGTTAGGTCATCTGGGGTTAGGTTAGGTCATCTCAGGATAGGTTAGGTTAGGTGATCTCAGGATAGGTTTGCTAGGTCATCTCAGGATAGGTTAGGTTTGGTTAGGTCATCTCAGGATAGGTTAGGTTAGGTCATCTTAGGTTAGATTAGGTTAGGTCATCTCAGGATCGGTTAGGTTAGGTCATCTCAGGATAGGTTAGGTGAGGTCATCTCAGGATAGGTTAGGTTAGGTCATCTCAGGATAGGTTAGGTTAGGTCATCTCAGGATAGGTTTGGTTTGGTTAGGTCATCTTAGGATGGGTTAGGTTAGTTCATCTCAGGATAGGTTCGGTTAGGTCATCTCAGGATATGCTAGGTGAGGTTATCTCAGGATAGAATAGGTTAGGTCATCTCAGGATAGGTTAAGTTAGGTCATCTTAGGATAGGTCATGTCAGGATAGGTTAGGTTAGGTAATTTCAGGATAGGTTAGGATTGGTTAGGTCATATAAGGATAGGTTATGTCATCTTATGATAGGTTAGGCTAGGTCATCTCAGGATAGGGTAGGTTAGGTTATCTTAGGATAGGTTTGGTTAGGTTAGGTTAGGTCATCTCAGGCTAGGTTAGGTTACTTCATCTCAGGATAAGTTAGGTTTGGTCATCTCAGGAAAGGCTAGGTGAGGTCATTTCAGGATAGATTAGGTTAGGTCATGTCAGGATAGGTTAGGTTAGGTCATCTCAGGATAGGTTAGGTTTGGTTAGGTCATGTCAGGATAGGCTAGGTGAGGTCATCTCAGGATAGGTTAGGTTAGGTCATCTCAGGATAGGCTAGGTGAGGTCATCTCAGGATAGGTTAGATGAGGTCATCTTATGTTAGGTCATGTCAGCATAGGTTAGGTTAGGTCATCAGAGGATAGGTTAGGTTAGATCATCTTAGGTAAGGTTAGGTTAGGTTAGATCATCTCAGGTTAGGTTAGGTCATCTCAGGATAGGTTAGTTTAGGTCATCTCAGGATAGGTTAGGTTAGGTCATCTCAGGATAGGTTAGGTTAGGTCATCTTAGGTTGGGTTAGGTTAGGTCATCTCAGGATAGGTTAGGTTTGGTCATCTTAGGATAGGTTAGGTTTGGTTAGGTCATATTAGCAGAGGTTAGGTCATTTTAGGATTGGTTAGGTTAGGTCATCTCAGGATAGGTTAGGTTTGGTTAGGTCATGTCAGGATAGGCTAGGTGAGGTCATCTCAGGCTAGGTTAGGTTAGGTCAGGTCATCTGAGGTTAGGTTAGGTCATCACAGGATAGGTTAGGTTAGGTCATCTTAGGTTAGGTTAGGTTATGTCATCTCAGGATAGGTTAGGATAGGTTAAATTATTTCATCTCAGGATAGGTTAGGCTAGGTTAGGTTAGGTCATCTCAGTTTAGGTTAGGTTAGGTCATCTTAGGTTATGTTAGGTCATCTTAGGTTAGATTAGGTTAGGTAATCTCAGGATAGGTTAGGTTAGGTCATCTCAGGATAGGTTATGTTTGGTCATCTCAGGATAGGTTAGGTTAGGTCATCTTAGGATAGGTTAGGTTATGTCATCTCAGGATAGGTTAGGTTAGGTCATCTTAGGTTAGGTTAGGTTAGGTCATCTCAGGATAGGTTAGGTTTGGTCATCTTAGGACAGGTTAGGTTTGGTTAGGTCATATCATGATAGGTTACATCATCTTAGGATAGGTTTGGCCATCTTAGGAGAGGTTAGGCTAGGTCATCTTAGGATAGGTTAGATCAGGTTAGGTCATCGATAAGTTACGTCATCTCAAGATAGGTTAGGTTAGGTTAGGTCATCTCAGGAGGGGTTAGGTCATCTCAGGATAGGTTAGGTCATTTTAGGATAGGTTAGATTAGGCCCATCTCAGGATAGGTTAGATCAGGATAGGTCATCGATAAGTTAGGTCATCGATAAGTTAGGTCATCTCAAGATAGGTTAGGTTAGGTTAGGTTAGGTCATCTCAGGAGGGGTTAGGTCATCTCAGGATAGGTTAGGTTAGATCATCTCAGAATAGGCTAGATCATCTTATGTAAGGTTAGGTTAGGTTAGGTCATTTCAGGAAAGATTTGGTTAGGTCATCTTAGGGTAGGTTAGGTTAGTTCATTTCAGGATAGGTTAGGTTAGGTCATCTCAGGATAGGTAAGGTTTGGTCATCTGAGGATAGTTTAGGTTAGGTCATCTGAAGATAGGTTAGGTTAGGTAATCTGAGGATAGGTTAGGTTAGGTCATCTCAGGATTGCTTAGGTTAGGTCATATTAGGTTAGGTTAGGTCATTTCAGGATTGGTTTAGTTAGGTCATCTCAAGATAGGTTAGGTTAGGTCATCTTAGGTTAGGTCATGTCAGGATAGGTTAGGTTAGGTCATCTTAGGTTAGGTCATGTCAGGATAGGTTAGGTTAGGTCACCCGAGTATAGGTTAGGTTAGATCATCTCAGAATAGGTTAGAGCATCTTAGGTAAGGTTAGGTTAGGTTAGGTCATCTCAGGTTAGGTTTAGGTCATCTGAGGATAGGTTACGTTAGGTCATCTTAGGTTAGGTTAGGTTAGGTCATCTCAGGATAGGTTAGGATAGGTTAGATTATTTCATCTCAGGATAGGTTAGGCTAGGTTAGGTTACGTCATCTCAGGATAGGTTAGGTTACGTCATCTGAGGCTAGGTTAGGTCATCTCAGGATAGGTTAGGTTAGTTCATCTTAGGTTAGATTAGGTTAGGTCATCTCAGGATAGGCTAGGTTAGGTCATCTTAGGTAAGGTTTGGTTAGGTTAGGTCATTTCAGGATAGGTTTGGTTAGGTCATCTTAGGTTAGGTTAGGTTAGTTCATCTCAGGATAGGTTAGGTCATCTCAGGATAGGTTAGGTAATCTGAGGATAGGTTAGGTTAGGTCATCTGAGGATAGGTTAGTTTAGGTCACTGAAGATAGGTTAGGGTTGTTAGGTTAGGTCATCTCGTTAGGTTAGGTCATCTGAGGATAGGTTAGGTTAGGTCATCTGAGGATAGGTTAGGTTAGGTCATCTGAGGATAGGTTAGGTTAGGTCATCTCAGGATAGGTTCGGTTAGGTCATCTCAGGATAGGTTAGGTTAGGTCATCTCAGGATAGGTTTGGTTAGGTCATCTCAGGATAGGTTAGGTTAGGTCATTTTAGGTTTGGTTAGGTTAGGTCATCTCAGGATAGGTTAGGTTTGGTCATCTTAGGATAGGTTAGGTTAGGACAGTTTAGGTTTGGTTAGGTCATATCAGGTTAGGTTACGTCATCTTAGGATAGGTTTGGCCATCTTAGGAGAGGTTAGGCTATGTCATCTTAGGATAGATTAGATCAGGTTAGGTCATCGATAAGTTAGGTCATCTCAAGATAGGTTAGGTTAGGTTAGGTCATCTCAGGAGGGGTTAGGTCATCTCAGGATAGGTTAGGTCATTTTAAGATAGGTTAGGTTAGGCTCATCTCAGGATAGGTTAGATCAGGATAGGTCATCGATAAGTTAGGTCATCGATAAGTTAGGTCATCTCAAGATAGGTTAGGTTAGGTTAGGTTAGGTTAGGTTAGGTCATCTCAGGAGGGGTTAGGTCATCTCAGGATAGGTTAGGTTAGATCATCTCAGAATAGGCTAGATCATCTTATGTAAGGTTAGGTTAGGTTAGGTCATTTCAGGAGAGATTTGGTTAGGTCATCTTAGGGTAGGTTAGGTTAGTTCATCTCAGGATAGGTTAGGTGAGGTCATCTCAGGATAGGTAAGGTTTGGTCATCTGAGGATAGTTTAGGTTAGGTCATCTGAAGATAGGTTAGGTTAGGTAATCTGAGGATAGGTTAGGTTAGGTCATCTCAGGGTAGGTTAGGTTAGGTCATCTCAGGATTGCTTAGGTTAGGTCATCTTAGGTTAGGTTAGGTCATTTCAGGATTGGTTAGGTTAGGTCATCTCAGGTTAGGTTAGGTTAGGTCATCTTAGGTTAGGTCATGTCAGGATAGGTTAGGTTAGGTCATCTTAGGTTAGGTCATGTCAGGATATGTTAGGTTAGGTCACCTGAGTATAGGTTAGGTTAGATCATCTCAGAATAGGTTAAAGCATCTTAGGTAAGGTTAGGTTAGGTTAGGTCATCTCAGGTTAGGTTTAGGTCATCTCAGGATAGGTTACGTTAGGTCATCTTAGGTTAGGTTAGGTTAGGTAATTTCAGGATAGGTTAGGATAGGTTAGATTATTTCATCTCAGGATAGGTTAGGCTACGTTAGGTTACGTCATCTCAGGATAGGTTAGGTTACGTCATCTGAGGCTAGGTTAGGTCATCTCAGGATAGGTTAGGTTAGGTCATCTTAGGTTAGATTAGGTTAGGTCATCTCAGGAGCGGTTAGGTTAGGTCATCTCAGGATAGGTTAGGTTAGGTCATCTCAGGATAGGTTTGGTTAGGTCATCTCAGGATAGGTTAGGTTTGGTTAGGTCATATCAGGATAGGTTACGTCATCGTGGGATAGGTTAGGCTATCTTAGGATAGGTTAGGCTAGGTCATGTTAGGATAGGTTAGGTTTGGTTACGTCATATCATGATAGGTTAGGTCATTTTAGTATAGGTTATGTTAGGTCTTCTCAGGATAGGTTAGATCAGGTTAGGTCATCGATAAGTTAGGTAATCTCAAGATAGGTTAGGTTAGGTCACCTCAGTATAGGTTAGGTTAGGTCATATCAGGATAGGTTAGGTCATCTCAGGATAGGTTAGGTTAGATCATCTCACAATAGGTTAGATCATCTTAGGTAAGGTTTGGTTAGGTTAGGTCATTTCAGGATAGGTTTGGTTAGGTCATCTTAGGTTAGGTTAGGTTAGTTCATCTCAGGATAGGTTAGGTCATCTCAGGATAGGTTAGGTAATCTGAGGATAGGTTAGGTTAGGTCATCTGAGGATAGGTTAGGTTAGTTCATCTCAGGATAGGTTAGGTTAGGTCATCTCAGGATAGGTTAGGTTAGGTCATCTCAGGATAGGTTCGGTTAGGTCATCTCAGGATAGGTTAGGTTAGGTCATCTCAGGATAGGTTAGGTTAGGTCATCTCAGGATAGGTTAGGTTAGGTCATCTCAGGATAGGTTAGGTTAGGTCATCTCAGGATAGGTTAGGTTAGGTCATCTCAGGATAGGTTAGGTTAGGTCATTTTAGGTTTGGTTAGGTTAGGTCATCTCAGGATAGGTTAGGTTAGGTCATTTTATGTTTGGTTAGGTTAGGTCATCTCAGTATAGGTTAGGTCACCTCTGGATAGGTTAGGTTTGGTCATCTTAGGTTAGGTTTGGTTATCTCAGGGTAGGTTAAGTCATCTTTGGATAGGTTAGGTTAGGTCATCTCAGGATAGGTTAGGTCATCTCAGGATAGGTTAGGTCATCTGTGGATAGGTTAGGTTAGGTCATCTCAGGATAGGTTAGGTCATCTCTGGATAGGTTAGGTTTGGTGAGGTCATCTTAGGATAGGTTAGGTTTGGTTAGGTCATCTCAGGATAGGTTAGGTTTGGATTAGGTCATCTCAGGATAGGTTAGGTCATCTTTGGATAGGTTAGGTTTGGTTAGGTCATCTCAGGATAGGTTAGGTTAGGTCATCTTAGGCTAGGTTAGGTCATTTCAGGATATTTTAGGTTAGGTCATCTTAGGTTAGGTTAGGTTATGTCATCTCAGGATAGGTTAGGTCATCTCTGGATAGGTTAGGTTTGGTGAGGTCATCTTAGGATAGGTTAGGTTTGGTTAAGTCATCTCAGGATAGGTTAGGTCATCTCTGGATAGGTTAGGTTTGGTTAGTTCATCTCAGGATAGGTTAGGTCATATTTGAATAGGTTAGGTCATCTTAGGATAGGCTAGGTCATCTCAGGATAGGTGAGGTTAGGTCATCTGAGGATAGGTTAGGTTAGATCATCTCAGAATAGGCTAGATGATCTTAGGTAAGGTTAGGTTAGGTTAGGTATTTTCAGGAGAGGTTTGGTTAGGTCATCTTAGGCTAGGTTAGGTTAGTTCCTCTCAGGATAGGTTAGGTTAGGTCATCTCAGGATAGGTTATGTTAGGTCATCTCAGGATAGGTTAGGTTTGGTCATTTTAGGTTAGGTTAGGTGAGGGCATTTCAGGATAGGTTAGGTTAGGTCATCTCAGGATAGGTTAGGTTAGGTCATTTCAGGTTAGGTTAGGTTCGGTCATGTAAGGATGGTTTAGGTTAGGTCATCTCAGGATAGGTTCGGTTAGATCATCTCAGAATAGGTTAGATCAACTTAGGTAAGGTTAGGTTAGGTTAGGTCATTTCAGGATATGTTTGGTTAGGTCATCTTAGGCTAGGTTAGGTTATTTCATCTCAGAATAGGTTAGATCAACTTAGGTAAGGTTAGGTTAGGTTAGGTCATTTCAGGATAGGTTAGGTTAGGTCTTCTCAGGATAGGTTAGGTTAGGTCATCTTAGGATAGGTTAGGTTAGATCATCTTAGGTAAGGTTAGGAGAGGTTAGGTCATCTCAGGATAGCTTAGGTTAGGTCATCTCAGGATAGGTTAGGTTAGATCATCTCAGAATAGGTTAGATCAACTTAGGTAAGGTTAGGTTAGGTTAGGTAATTTTAGGATAGGTTTGGTTAGGTCATCTTAGTTTAGGTTAGGTTAGTTCATCTGAGGATAGGTTAGGTTAGGTCATCTGAGGATAGGTTAGGTTAGGTCATGTGAGGATAGGTTAGGTTAGGTCATCTCATTATAGTTAGGTTAGGTCATCTCGTTAGGTTAGGTCATCTCAGGATAGGTTAGGTTAGGTCATCTTGTTAGGTTAGGTCTTCTTGGTGGACAGTTAGGTTGAATATCTCTCAGGATAGGTTAGGCCTGCTATCAGGATAGGTTAGGTCTTTCGATAGGTTACGTTTGTTAGGTCATCTCTCAGGATAGGTTAGGTTTGGTTAGGTCATTCAGGTGATAGGTTAGGGTCACCTCTGGATAGGTTAGGCTTGGTCATCTTAGGTTAGGTTAGGTTATCTCAGGGGTAGGTTAGGTCATTCTTGGATCGGTTAGGTTAGGTCATCTTGGTGACAGGTTAGGTCATTCTGGGAGTAGGGTTAGGCTTTGGTGAGGCTGGTCTTAGACAGGTTAGGCTTGCTAGGTCATCTCAGGATAGCAGGGTCACCCTGGATAGGTAGGTTAGGGTTTGCTTAGGTCACTCAGGATAGATTAGGGTCATCTTGGATAAGGTCATCTCAGTGATAGGTTAGGTTAGGTCATCTTAGGTTAGGTTAGGTCATTTCAGGATAGGTTAGGTTAGGTCATCTTAGGTTAAGTTAGGCTAGGTTATCTCAGGATAGGTTAGGTCATCTTTGGATCGGTTCGGTTAGGTTAGGTCATCTCAGGATAGGTTAGGTTAGGTCAGCTCAGGATAGGTTAGGTCATCTCTGGATAGGTTAGGTTTGGTGAGGTCATCTTAGGATAGGTTAGGTTTGGTTAGGTCATCTTAGGATAGGTTAGGTCATCTCTGGATAGGTTAGGTTTGGTTAGGTCATCTCAGGATAGGTTAGGTCATCTTTGGATAGGTTAGGTTTGGTTAGGTCATCTCAGGATAGGTTAGGTTAGGTCATCTTAGGTTAGGTTAGGTCATTTCAGGATATTTTAGGTTAGGTCATCTTAGGTTAGGTTACGTTAGGTTAGGTTGTCTCAGGATAGGTTAGGTTATCTTTGGATAGGTTAGGTTATGTCATCTCAGGATAGATTAGGTCATCTCTGGATAGGTTAGGTTTTGTGAGGTCATCTTAGGATAGGTTAGGTTTGGTTAAGTCATCTCAGGATAGGTTAGGTCATCTCTGGATAGGTTAGGTTTGGTTAGTTCATCTGAGGATAGGTTAGGTCATGTTTTGTTTGGTCATCTTAGGAAAGGTTAGGTCAGGTTCTCTTAGGTTAGGCCAAGTCACATGTAGGTCGTACTAGGTCATCACACCCAGCCAGGTGGCGGACGTGAGTGAGGGCCGGTGTTTGACGTAGAACACACGGAGCCGTGAAGGACAAACTGAGGAGAGACAGCCAGGCGGGTCAGGGTGGCGGGGATGTGACTCACAATAGTACGTTAGCCTTGAAGTGAGGATATACCCTAACAATTTAAATGGTACAATGGTATGTACTACCTAACTGACCACGTCCAACTCAACGAGCAAACAAGTAACAAATTCAAAATTGAAGTATAAAATTTATCACAATATTTCTAATATTTAATATTATATATCTTCGGTTTCTCAAACATTGACTTTCCCCGTTTTTATGAAATCATTATGATGTACACTAGTTACCAGGTGCAGGAGGAAGGCAGAAGAACGCCATCAGGTTACTAGACTTACCCTAACAAATATTTGGAATATCTCGGTGGTTCCTAAGTTCACTCATCTGATACTGTACAATATCAGTACGCTGTATGGATGGCTGTCTGTCTCCTCCCACAGATGTGTGGTATTATAAAACCTCGGTTCTGCTTTCCCAACAGATGTATGTCATGTGGTGAAGCTAGGCCAATCATGCTCCTCCCTCCACCAAGCCTTACATGTGACAAACACGTGAATGAAACTTTCACAAAGGAAATCCAGACACAGTTGTAGAGATTACTCTAATATTTACTAATGAATCCTCTTAAGATGGGGGTACGGCGCATTATCCTTGTTTTTGCCTGTTAGGCTCTTGGAAATAACAACAGAGTTATTTTCCTATTATTTTCTGGAGTATATATATGTAACCGGTCGGAATTTACTGGACTTGGGGTTTATTAAAGATTATAAGATGGTAATGGCAGTGGAAGCGCCCCTTTGAGAAAAATCCCGAACCAGCACAAGAACACTTAAATCTACTAAACAAAATGAATTGTCCTTGACCCGTGGAAGGATAGCGTCTGTGACTGGGATGAATGAGACACACTGTAAAATTTAGACACTTATATTCCCTCCAACACTACAAACACAATCAAATAATGGTACACCAATATGCTCACCTCTTAACTTGAACTTAAAACACTACTCTGGGGAATAAAAGTTATACATGATATAGAAATTATTAGAAACTCAGGCAACAATAAATTTGAAGTATTAAGAAATGTTGCTTGCACACATGAAACAGGCCTTAAGGGCTTTCACAAAATAATATCAGTCACTTAGGAAATGGTATTAAAAAATAAGAAATTAACTACTCTACAATGAATAGGCCTTAAGGGCTTTCAACAAAATAATATCAGTCACTGAGGAAATGGTAATAAAAAATAAGAAATTAAATACTCTACAATGAATAGGCCTTAAGGGCACTCAACAAAATTATATCACCCCAACAGATGCACACTTCCTAACCTAACTTAACCACTACTCTGGGGAACAAAGGTTATACCTGAGATCGGAATTATGAAGAAAAATTAGATGCATTAAAGAATCAAATCACAGTATCACTCTGGTTCCACTTAATGACACAAACATTCAAAAAACAATACTATCAAAATTATTTAAGAAATATTAAACTACACACGTCAAGATAATATCAGTAACTGAGAAATGGTATTAACTACCCCCAAATATATTCACTATTATTAATATGTTACTGGGTCCACCAATACTCGTGAACCATGCTCCACCCAACTCAACATACACCCGTAATAAGGGAGATAAAATGTTCCTCTAGGTATCTCCTAGAGTCCTAGACTCATGGTCTCAGTGTGTGACCATTAATTTACTCAGATAGCCTCAGTGTACTCCCAGTGCGTCCATAAAGCGGAAGGGAGTGAGCCAATCAGACCTTGTACAGTTGAGAGAAGCTTTAGCTTCCCGTTAGCAAGAGGGTTTCACTAAGCTGCTCGAGACATGTGGGGTTGTGAGCCGAGGTAGAGGAGGGCTGATGACCCCAACGATTGTCCCGTCGTCAGCTGGGCACCCAGACGGCTAGATTCCCTCAAGAGATCCTTTGATACCCCGCTAAACAGTGACAGGCCTACACTGATCGGTCTCAAACGGCAGTCAATCTCTCGCAGTCAAACTCCGGTCAAGTGGGTTCTGACGGAAACCTTGTTATACTGCAACAGTGCAACACAGGTGACTAGGCCATGTGACTATTTCTGTGGACGGACGCGCAGGGATGTCCTGTAGGTCCAATCGCTTTCACGTGACAGAGAGAACCCGCCTCGTGTCCTCTCAAGGCGTTAGCTTAGGCCTACGTGACATATTTTCGGCCTAACTAATAACTCCTTGGGACACCTTAACATTATTCAGACTGATAAACGATCTATGATAATTTCAAATTCAATAATAGTCCCTTAACTTCATGAATCGCATCATTATTAATTCGGCAAATTACATTTAATATCATATAGGCCTAGTTCCACAAACTCTCGCTATGTGCAGGGAGCGCTCTCTTCCCTCAGACGACCTTGAACGCTCAGTATCGCTAATGGCGGGGCATTTGAAATTTCTGAATATTACAATCGACCCCCCTAAAAAAAGACAGCACTGTCCTCATGTGCTGAGAAAACATACATACGACCCCCCTAAAAATTTGTTCTAAGAAACTGCATCTTACCCCTTTTGCTAAACGCAGCATTCCCGTCTTCTCCACTTCTCTCTCCCGCTAACATTCGACCCCCCTAAAAAAAAACAGCACTGTCCTCATGTGCTGAGAGAACAACTTAGAAGCCACCTTCAACTCTGCCGTATTCCAACTCGCAGCCAGCAACTCCATTTCTTGCCTAGCCCAACTCAAAACCAACCAGACCATCACGCTCCCCTTTTGCCTGGCCCTTAACTAGAGAACCAATGTCAAAATTAATACCAGCGCAAAACAAACATGCTCTCCTTTGGCCTTGCCCTTGAACTAAGAGGAACCAGTGTCAAAACACTACTCAGTCCATCTCAAACATGCTCTCCTTTCCCTGGCCCTTGAACTAAGAGGAACCAGTGTCAAAACTATACTCAGTCCACGTCTCCGAACCTCATGCCGGCAGACCAACCCTCTGACAATGTACCAGTCCATATTAGTGAGGCCCTGGACATTACAACCGTACTCTCAATCCCGCTCATGACAGCAACCACTACTCAACGCACATCTCTGACCTAACCATCTCTCCAATCCCCTCTGCCCTACTCACACTCCTCCAACTCACCCTCTACAACCTGTCTTTTGTCATTACCATGCACACCTAAACTGTAATTTGTCGGCTTCGTCTTTCAGTTGGAGGCTCGATCGACCTCTCTGAACTACTTCTCTTCATCTTGCTCATCTGGGGTGGGGGCTCCTCGTCTTCATCTTCAGATTCATCCATCGCTGGGTCTCCCGGATGCCTTAGGGTTGGAGCAACCTTCAAGTTGCTCCGGTTTTCCACTCTCGCTTCCAGGTCTTCTCCCCCACTGGGCTCAATGCCATATAAACCAGGCCTTGGATTTAGGACCTCAACAATGTGCCATCTCGTATCAAACCAATGGTTTTGCAGCTTACACCGGCCTATTTTTACATTGTTCCTCAGCAAAACCTCCTGGCCCACTTCCCAGCTACTCTCGTGGGCTTTCTCTTCTCTTTTCCTTCTGTTTATTTCCTTACGTCTCCGAGCATTGATCTCCACTGCTTCCTGCAATCTTCGTTGCTGGTCTCTAATCACCATCACCCACTCATCGACCGGCTCTGGGTCTACTTCCGGCCTAAGGTCAAACGGCAGGTTTGGTTCTCTCCCGTAAAACAACAGGAATGGGGAAAACCCTGTCGTGGCATGCGGAGTCGCGTTATTTTGTGACACCACTGCCTGCAGATGCTCTGGCCACCTATTCTTTTCCTCTTCCTCGAGGGTGGCCAGCAGACCGTGCAGGGTTCGATTGAACCGTTCCACCATACCATTTCCCTGTGGGTGATATGCTGATGTCCTTATTTTCTTCACCCCAAAGGTGGCACAAGTTTGTCGGACCAATGCACTGCCAAAATTTCTTCCCTGGTCGGTCAACAGTCGCTCAGGTGCACCCACTGCCAGGAAGATCCGATTCACCAGGATCTTTGCAATCGTCGAGGCTTTCTGGTCTTTGGTGGGAAAGGCCCAAGTGTAACGACTGTATACGTCAACCATTATCAGGACACTCTCCAATCCTTGCCGCTTGTCCAGCAAGGTGAAATCCGCGGCCAGTGTCTCTAATGGTTTGGCAGCTTCAATCGTCCCTAAATGCAGTTGGGGTTTCGGCACTTCATCTTTTGCTACTCCACACCTCTCGCAGCTGGCTATGTAGTCTCGCACTGTTTCTCCCATGCCTGACCAGAAACCTCGCTCCTGCACCAGCGACAGGGTGCGATCTCGCCCCTGATGCCCAAACTCGTCGTGGCAGGCTCTAGTCAAAGTCTCCTGCAAGTTTGGAGTTAACACTGGCACCTCCATCCATAGATTCTCCCCTTCGGGTCTTCTATGCCAGACAACCTCTTCTCTTACGATCAGGGATTTCCTAGCTCGGTACATCTTGCGGAAGTCATCATTTTGTAGCTCTACCTGTACCTCATCCTCCGGCAGCTCTCCCGCCAACCATCTTCGCAGTTTTGTCATATAGTCCATGCCTTCCTGCTCCTTACGCAGCCCATCCATCGTCCACCGTTCCTTCCTTCCTGCCCCGTTCTCCTCTAGTACATGCATCGCTGTATACTCTTCTTCGCTATCTTCCTCCTGTTCCGCCGGGATTCTAGATAAAGTATCCGCCACAATGTTGTTCTTCCCCGGCTTGTACTCTATAGTAAAGTTAAACTGCTCGAGATCCGCATTCCACCTACTTTCCACGGCACCTAGTTTAGCCTTCTCGCGGTGACTGAGTGGGTTGTTATCTGTATAGACTGTGAAATGTTTCCCTGCCAAATAATCCCTGAATTTATCCACTACTGCCCATTTGAGTGCTAACATCTCTAACTTACGAGAACTATAGTTGTTCATGTTACGTTCTGATTTCCTCAGGCCCCGACTCGCATAGCACACCGGATGCAACCTGCCATCCTTCCGCTGGGACAGCACCGCACCTAGCCCACGAAAACTTGCATCTGTTTCTAATATAAACTCCTGAGTGAAATCTGGGCAAGCCAACACTGGTGTCTGCGTCACCTTGTCTTTCAGTTTCTCAAAAGCCTGTTGCTGTTCCTCTCTCCATTCACTATCTACCCGATCCTTAGATTTCCCATGCATCAACGCATGCAGTGGAGCAGCTATTTGGGCAAACCCTTTAACAAATTTCCTATAAAATGATGTGAACCCTACAAAAGACCGCACATCTTTCACCGTCTGAGGGACTGGCCAATCTCTTACTACCCTAATCTTCTCAGGATCAGCTGTGATGCCTTCAGCTGACACCTGATATCCTAAATAACTTACTTTTGAAGCCATTATTTCACACTTTTTAGGTTTAAATCTTAAGTTATTCTCCCTCATCCTGCAAAATAGTTCCCTCAATCTGACTATATGCTGATCTATTGTACTTGAAAACACCATTACATCATCAAGGTACACAAGCAACGAGGAGAAAATCTTATCCCCTAAAATCCGCTCCATGTATCTCTGAAAGGTTCCCGGACTATTTGACAATCCCATAGGCAGTCGCCTGAACTCAGTGTCCGAAGCTTGTGCTGAAGGCAGTCTTTGGACGGTCTGAAGGTTTTACTTCTATCTGGTGATATCCCGCCGCCAGATCAAACGTTGAGAAAAACTGGGCCCCCGTCAGAGATTCTAGAGTTTCATTTATCCTAGGCAGAGGAAACGCATCGCGTACCGTGACCTTATTTAAGTTACGATAGTCAATGCACAACCTCAGCGTCCCGTCCTTTTTCCTCACTACTACAATGGCGGCAGAGTACGGACTCTCACTATGCTGAATTACTCCCTGATCTAACAGCTGGCTAATGTGCTGCTTCACCTCTGGTACCTGGTTTGGAGGGATCCTCCTATATGGCACCCTAACTGGCCTGTCTGTGGTCACTGGGATCTCATGCTGAACCCCAATAGCCTTCCCTATGGGCTGGCCCTCTCCTTCAAAAATATCACTAAACTCTTCTATTAAACACCTAACTGCACGCTCTTGTTCCTCATTCATTTCCTCCGTGTGCACTTTGGCCTCCGTACGGGCATCCGGTTGAACTGTCCTCACATACACCTCTTCACTGATGTCTGCCTCAACTTCCGTCCCAGAAGCCACTTTCCCAATCCGCCAATTGCCCCTCAAGTTCTTACTACTATCAGACAGATTTGCCACCAACACCTGGGTCATGCCTCTCACCACTCTTACAGCTGTCGGCAACACTATCACACCCTCAGGCATCCAACCTTCATGCTCCATTGTTAGAGGTTCAATCACTACTTCTTTGTTAGCTACCTGGCTTAATGAGGGAACACATACTGACAGCAACCGAGTACTCCGGGGAGGAATGGTTGGGCTTTTCTTCTTCTCTGTCATACAATACCCCAGGCTGATGGCCTGTATTGCACATAACTGCCTAACCTCATGCAAGCAATTTTCCCACTGAGCGGTGCTCCTGGCTTCCCTGCACAAGTGATACATGTGCGGCCAGATCTCCGCAACCTCCCCCAGCACATTCATCCCCAACAACCCGACATGCGATTGCCCCTTACCCTGGGTCTCAATCCCTGGACAAACCAACATCCCCACATCAGTGACTTCCACCCCACATACGACCATAGTGACCCGAATACACCCCACACACGGCACTGGAAACCCTGACGCCCCTTTTACCCTTATTCGAGTGGGCTGCAACACCACGCCTGCAGGCTCCAACTCCCGACGGTAGAAAAGTTCATCAATTAACGACACTTCTGCCCCAGTATCTGCTAAACCCCACATTTTACGACCCGCTACCAGCACCGAAACCTTAGGACACTCTGCTTTCAGCCTTTAAGGTACCTTCTGTTGTGATTAAATTTGTCATGCGAACCACGCTTGACCATGGGTCCGCTCTCTCTTGATTCATAACATCGCCGGTGGAGTCTATTGGTGAGGCCAGGAACGGTTGGCGGGGACTGCCTGGCCTTGACCATTTCCCGACCGCCAGTTCCGATTGTTATTTCCCACTCGATACTGGCCATTGGCCACGTATCCCCTTGGGACACTCTCTCCTGGTCCGGACCTGTTCGTGCAATTGAAACTGAGGTGGCCCTCTTGTCCACACGCATAGCACATCGGGAGAATCGAGCCTCCAGCCTGCGGCTCGTTCTCTCTTCCTTTAGTCAGCGGTACCTCCCTCAAAGCCTCTCGTTTTTGTTCCGCCTCTCTCAGCCCCGTGATCCACTCATCTAGACTACGGTGAGGATACTTCTTGATCTCATCCACTAACCACATACGGCTTTGTTCCTCCTTGAGCCCCCGAGTGATTGCATCTCCCAACAGGGCCTTATCATATTTATGACCATGGTGGTTCAACTCATCGTTTAAATCGAGCATAGCATCATAATATTCAAGAAGCGTTTCGTTGCTCCTTTGTTTCCGCGTCATCATCTTCTGAATGGCGTCGTACGTGGCCGTCTGCCCGCCGTATTGCTGCTTCAAATAACAAGTCAATTCATCTACGGTTTCCCAGTCTCTGCGTGCATTGTATACGCGATCTGCCGCAGGCCCCGCAAGATGCCTTATTATGAATTGGATTCGACTGACTTCGTCTCCGTCTAGCAGCTTGAGGGTTCGGTCAACCTCTCTTAACCACTTTCTTACCTCTATTCCTGGCCTACCGTCGAACTTAGACATGGTCAACCCGGCCCCGGGACTAGTTCCCTCTCTACTATTGTGTCTCCTCATCTCCCACATTGTCTCATCGTGCTGTATTTGATACTGTATCTTTACCCTATCTAGTGCATCCCCCAACAGAACTAGGTGTTGTTGATGTCCCTTCTCTAACTGTTGCAATTGTGTGTGGTACTCCCCCCTTAACTGTTGTACATATACTCCATACTCCCCCCTGATTTGGTTCGCCCATGCCTGACATTCCCCATTCATCTTCCCTTCTAACTGTTCCAATCGTTCCTGGTACTCTCCCCGGATCTTCCCCTCTAGCTTCCCAATACGTTCCACGAACTCTTCTCTCAACTGTACCAACCCCGGGCTGTCTCTCCTTTTCTCCGAGTAACCCCGCACCGTCAACCACAACAAACCCATTCCCACGGAGAGCATGAGTAGAGTTGGGGTCACACTCTCTACCGTTTCCATCCACTCCATGATTACGCTCATTATCCCAACCACAGAACTATCAGTCACGAAATAAAAATAACTACGCTCTGCTACCATTTGTAACCGGTCGGAATTTACTGGACTTGGGGTTTATTAAAGATTATAAGATGGTAATGGCAGTGGAAGCGCCCCTTTGAGAAAAATCCCGAACCAGCACAAGAACACTTAAATCTACTAAACAAAATGAATTGTCCGTGACCCGTGGAAGGATAGCGTCTGTGACTGGGATGAATGAGACACACTGTAAAATTTAGACACTTATATTCCCTCCAACACTACAAACACAATCAAATAATGGTACACCAATATGCGCACCTCTTAACTTGAACTTAAAACACTACTCTGGGGAATAAAAGTTATACATGATATTGAAATTATTAGAAACTCAGGCAACAATAAATTTGAAGTATTAAGAAATGTTGCTTGCACACATGAAACAGGCCTTAAGGGCTTTCACAAAATATTATCAGTCACTTAGGAAATGGTATTAAAAAAAAAGAAATTAAATACTCTACCATGAATAGGCCTTAAGGGCTTTCAGCAAAATAATATCAGTCACTGAGGAAATGGTAATAAAAAATAAGAAATTAAATACTCTACAATGAATAGGCCTTAAGGGCATTCAACAAAATTATATCACCCCAACAGATGCACACTTCCTAACCTAACTTAACCACTACTCTGGGGAACAAAGGTTATACCTGAGATCAGAATTATGAAGAAAAATTAGATGCATTAAAAGAATCAAATCACAGTATCACTCTGGTTCCACTTAATGACACAAACATTCAAAAAACAATACTATCAAAATTATTTAAGAAATATTAAACTACACACGTCAAGATAATATCAGTAACTGAGAAATGGTATTAACTACCCCCAAATATATTCACTATTATTAATATGTTACTGGGTCCACCAATACTCGTGAACCATGCTCCACCCAACTCAACATACACCCGTAATAAGGGAGATAAAATGTTCCTCTGGGTATCTCCTAGAGTCCTAGACTCATGCTATCAGTGTGTGACCATTAATTTACTCAGATAGCCTCAGTGTACTCCCAGTGCGTCAATAAAGCGGAAGGGAGTGAGCCAATCAGACCTTGTACAGTTGAGAGAAGCTTTAGCTTCCCGTTAGCAAGAGGGTTTCACTAAGCTGCTCGAGACATGTGGTGTTGTGAGCCGAGGTAGAGGAGAGCTGCTGACCCAACGATCGTCCCGTCGTCAGCTGGGCACCCAGACAGCTAGATTCCCTCAAGAGATCCTTTGATACCCCGCTAAACAGTGACAGGCCTACACTGATCGGTCCAATGGCGACAATCGCCACCCTCAATCATCAACGGCAGTCTCAAACGGCAGTCAATCTCTCGCAGTCAAACTCCCGTCAACTCCGGTCAAGTGGGTTCTGACGGAAACCTTGTTATACTGCAATAGCGCAGCACAGATGACTAGGCCACGTGACTATTTCTGTGACGGACGCGCAGGGACGTCTTGTTTGTCTGAATGCTCCCCGTGACTGAGGACCAGCCAGCGTCGCGTCTCCTCTCAAGGCGTTAGCTTAGGCCTACGTGACATATTTTCCGCCTAACTAATAACTCCTTGGGACACCCGTAACATTATTCAGACTGATAAATGATCTATTATAATTTCAAATTCAATAATAGTCCCTTAACTTCATGAATCGCATCATTATTAATTCGGCAAATTACATTTAATATCACTTAGGCCTAGTTCCACAACCTCTCGCTATGGGCGAGGAGCGCTCTCTTCCCGCAGACGACCTTGAACGCTCAGTATCGCTAATGGCGGGGCATTTGAAATTTCTGAATATTACATATATATATATATATATATATGTATATATATATATATATATATATATATATATATATGTATATATATATATATATATATATATATATATATATATATATATATATATATATATATATATATGTATATATATATATATATATATATATATATATATATATATATATATGTATATATATAAATATATATATATATATATATATATATATATATATGTATATATATAAATATATATATATATATATATATATATATATATATATATATAAATATATATATATATATATATATATATATATATATATATATATATATATATATGTATATATATATATATATATATATATATATATTTATTTATATATAAAAGTATATATATATATATTTGATCTAGTATTAGTCTAATGTGCTTATCCTTTCGATATTGATCACATATCTATCGCTCTTATACGAGGCAATACTGTACATATATACTTTTGAAAAAGTACTGTTTTTAAGTGTTTAGAAGTGTACATGTAATCAAAGTCTTTTTACAATATTGATAAGTCATAAACTGAAAGCTGATCTGAGGGAGAGATTAATTATTTGTGGATATATTCGGTTTTGTATTATTAATGCAAAATAAAGTTGATTGCTTGATTGATAGAGATTTATAGTAACATATAGAGCTTATTATAAATTCATGTGTGAAGTGTGGTGCAGTGGATGAAGAGGAATACACTAAGGTGGTATGGACATGTGCCGAGGATGCATGAAGACAGGGGGACAAAAAAAAGTTTATGAAGCAAGAGAGAGGGGAATGTTGGGAGGGGTAGACCGATTGCCACCTGGGAGAAAAGAGTTAGAGAGTTTGTTGAAGAGAGAGCGGGAAGGGAAGGAAGAGTGTTTGAGAGAGCAAGCGAGGTGTGCAAAGTTAAAATGGCCTATAGACACTTCTACCATGGTGGCTCCTTGTTGGGGAGCTCCCGGGAGGGAGCAAGGCGTAGGCGATATTGATTGATTGATTGATTGATCAAAACAGAGGTGCCGGAGCGGCGTTCCGGAGACCTCCGGCAGCACTACACCCCTGGGTATCACTAGTCACACGTAAAATTTCGGAGCAAATAGATCCCCACCTGCACAAATAGTTGTTTTAGCTATGCATAGACAGCGTAGGTACATAAACAATGGTAACCCAAATAAGTAGTCAATTCGAGCAACAAAATCATTTCTTTATTCTCTTCGCCACTGGTCAGTAATCCAGCCGGTTGGTCATTTCTGTGTTACACAATGTTGGCAAGTAGTGGGCATGTACTGGCACCAGAATGTATTGTACCAGCGTACTACATGTATAATAATAATAATAATAATAATAATAATTAACGGTTTATTGAAAGAGCTTGGCAGCCAGAAGGCTGAAAATATACAGTTACATATTTGGGGAATGGGTTACGAATTACAAATAATATACAAGTGACATAAGTGACACAAATAAGACATATAGTAACTTAGATGGGGATCAGCTCAAACTACAGTTCATTTCAACATAGTGACAGTGTAGGGAGCAGTGTTTACTGGGAGTGAATACACTGATTTATTACATGTTATTGATAATTTTTACAATGGTTGGGATTGGGCTGTTCTTATAGCGATCAGTTCGTGCACGTATGGGCTGGATGCGGTTGTGGTGTCGAACAGCAATTCTCGGACAGGGGATCTCAGGTGGTAGTAGGGGCCGGTGTCGGGGGTGGTGTAGAAGCTTCTTACCAAATTTGCAGATGAGGCCGTGGTGATGGTCAGTGAGAGTCGAAAGGGTCAGTGTGTTGAGCGCTTCTTGATATGTGGAGTAGGAAGGGGCGAGAATAATACCTGTGCCTGTGTTAGTCAAATTTTGTTTTACACGAAGTCACACTCGATGTAATTACAGTACTCATTCGTGGATTAATCCAAGAGTTCAAAACTCTCATGATTTTTTTTTTCATTTGCAGACATCTTTAACTTAGCACTATGAACCTGTGACCTCTTGTTGGCCAAATATATCCACTAGCTCCAGATATGAGCAACTGACTGAGTAATGTCCTCTGGGGTGGGTAATGTACTTGTAAACTTTGATTAAGTCACAATAACATCGTTAAATAAATCAAGATGTAAAAGTTTGAAGAATTAGCAGCTGGCGAGTAAACCAACAAGTGAAGAAATATCAAAATACTTTCGTATCGTCACGATACTATTGGTGACAACAGTTGAGGTGACGATACTGTCGGTGACCGCAGCTCAACCTCCTGTCTTACAGTCTTACTGATGAAGCTGTCTTATAAGATTTTTTTTACTTTATCTTTATCTTCCTCGCCACTGATCGGCTCTTTAGCTGCTTGAGCGGTCAGTCACGACTCTTGAACGCATTGTTGGCAGATACTGGGCATGTACTGGATCCTGAATATATCGGAACCTGCTTCAGTGTTGGTTAAGTCTGGCCTTGAATGAGCTCACACTGGGTGCCGTCACAACGCTCTCCGCCAGCTGTCTCCAGCAGTGTTCGAATCTTGAACGAGACTGTTTATTCAACCGAGCAGTGCCCCCTGAGATGTTTATATACTTCGATTAGGTCATCCCTCGCCCGTCTATAGTATAAGCTCGGTAGTTACAGGCGCTTCAATCTCTCTGGGTAACTGGGGTTCCGTAGAGCAGGCACTAGTCCGGTGGCCCTCCTTTGGACATTTTCAACCAATTGACAATCTCTAGCAAGCCTCAGGGAAGCACCTCACTCTTGAAGATCGTGACGAGTGACGGACCATCCAAATATCTAAACGACCTTCTTAGAAGACCTTGTAGTTTCGTTGCCTGATTCATCTTCTTCTCACAATGGCCCGAAAACTTGAGTTCATTGTCGACATACACACCCAGGTCCTTTTCACATTCTGTCTCAATCAGTGCAGTCTCTTCGCCCTGTTGGACATGTGATACGCCTCCCTACTATTGGTGCGACCTAGGTGCATCTTTTTGAACTTCGTGACATTGAATTTTAGCAGCCATTTCCTCGACCATTCTTGAAGCTCATAGAAATCTTTCTGCAGCTCTTCACAGTCTGTTTGGTACTAAATTTTCACTAAATAACTTGGCATCGTCCGCAAACATTTGTTTGGAGGAGTGTAAAGCTTCTGGTAATTCATTAATGAAACAGACAAACAACAACGGGCCTAATACACTGCCCTGTAGTACCCCAATAGTCACAGGTACACATCATGATTTTGTACCATTTATCATCACGCACTGTTTCCTGCCATGCAGAAAGTCTCTGATCCACACTAGGACACTTCCCCGAATCCCGTACCATTCCAGTTTAATTCACAGCCTTTCATGTGGTACATTGTCGACTGCCTTGGCGAAATCTAGGTATATATTGTCGATATTTCCACCTTGTTCTAGAATTTGAGTCAAAACATCTTGTACCTTGATTATTGTCTTAAGCAGAACCTTCCCGCAATAAAACCGTGTTGGCATTCCTTTACAGGGTTGTTTCGTAGCAGATGTTCCATCATGGCATCTCTTACGATGCTCTATAGTAATTTGCACACGATGCTGGTCAGGCTCACTGGTCTATAATTATTCGTGGAGTAACGATCACCCTTCTTGAATATAGGACTCTCATTAGCCATCTTTCATTCGTCGAGAACCTTTTGCTCCTCCAGACATTTGTAGAACAGGATCTTAAGGGGCTCAGCAAGCTTGTTACACCATTCTCTTTACGCTCTGGGGTGTACAGTACCATATCTGGGCCGGGAATCTTGTGAATCTTTAGCTTTGACAGTTATTTTTTCGTATAACATCTTCCGAGAATATAGTGTGGGTGAACTCTGTGTCAAACCGTCTTCGCTCAAACACAGGAAGATTGTTCGCATCCTCTCTTGTGAACACCTCCTTATCCTGGTCAGAATCTGCATAACTACCACGTATCAGGAAATGTCTTATATGACACTGTCTTACTGGAGAAGCTGTCCTACTGATGATGCTGAGTTACTGATGCTGCCTTACTGATGAAGCTGTCTTACTGATGATACTGTCTTACTGATGATGCTGTCCTACGGATGAAGCTGTCTTACTGATGATGCTGTCTTACTGATGATGCTGTCTTACGGATGAAGCTGTCTTACTGATGATGCTGTCTTACTGATGATGCTGTCTTACTGATGATACTGTCTTACTGATGATGCTGTCTTACGGATGAAGCTGTCTTACTGATGATGCTGTCTTACTGATGATGCTGTCTTACTGATGATGCTGTCTTATATTAATGAAGCTGTTTCTGGATATGACGCCGTCTTACTGACGGTTGCTGTCTTTACTGAGTAGAAGCCGTCTTTATATGATGCTTTCACTGATGATGTTGTCTTTACTGATGAAGTTGTCTTATATGACGCTGTCTTTAATGATGATGCTGTTTTACTGATGGTAGTTTTCGTTTTATATGACGCTGTCTTTACCGATGAAGCTGTCTTATTGATGAAGCTTGCTCACTGAAGAAGCTGTTTTATATGATTGTCTTTACTGATGAAGCTGTCTTACTGAGAGAAGCTGTCTATATGATGCTTTCTTAGTGATGATGCTGTCTTTACTGATGATGCTGTTTTACCGATGGTTGTTTTGTTATGACGCCGTCTTACTGATGAAGCTTCGGTTCTATTGATGAAGCTGTCTCTATGACGCTGTCTTTACTGATGATGCTGTTTTAATTTCGATGAAGCTGTTTTATGACGCTGTCTACTGATGAAGCTTGTTTTATTGATGAAGTTGTCTTTACTGAAGAAGCTGTTTTATATGACGCTGTTCCTTTACTGATGAAGCTGTCTTACTGAGAGAAGCTGTCTTATATGATGCCTTTCTTTACTGATGATGCTGTCTTTACTGATGATGCTGTTTTACTGATGGGGCTGTTTTACTAATGAAGCTGTTTTATATGACGCTGTCTTAATGATGAAGTTTTATCTTACTGAGAGAGAAGCTGTCTTATATGATGCTTTCTTTACCGATGATGCTGTCTTACTGATGATGCTGTTTTACTGATGAAGCTGTTTTATATGACGCTGTCCACTGATGAAGCTGTCTTATTGATGAAGCTGTTCACTGACGAAGCCGTCTTTATATGATGCTGTGTTACTGGTAGTTTATCTTGCTGATTATGCTGTTTTAATGATGAAGCTGGTTCAACTGATGATGTTGTTTTACTCATGAAGCAGTCTTACTGATGATGCTGTCTTATATGAAGCTGTCTTACTGATGAAGCTGCTATCTTACTGATGAAGAAGCAAGTTCTACTGATGATGTTGTTTTACTGATGATATTGTCTTACTGATGAAGCTGTTTACTGATGAAGTTGTTTTACTGATGATGCTGTCTTACTGATGAAACTGTTCCTACTGATGAAGCTGTTTTACTGATGATGTTGTCTTACTGATGAAGTTGTCTTTACTAATGATGCGGTTCACTGATGAAGCTTCGTCTTTACTGATGATGCTGTTTTACTGATGATATTGCTTACTTGATGAAGCCGTTTTTACTGATGAAGCTGTTTTAATTGATGATATTGTCTTACTGATGAGATGTTGGTCTTTACTGATGAAGCTTTCGTCTTACTAATGATGCTGTCTTTACTGATGATGCTGCTGTCTTTACTGATGAAGCTGTCTTACTGATGATGCTGTCTTACTGATGAAGCTGTTTTACCGATGATGATGTCATACTGATGATTTTGTCTTACTGTTGAAGCTGTCTTACTGATGATGTTTTCTTACCGATGAAGCTGTCTTACTGATGCGATGTTGTCTTTACTGATGAAGCTGTTCCTACTGATGAAGTTGTCTTTACTGATGATGCTGTCTTACTGATGATGCTCTATTACTGGATGATGCTGTCTTACTGGATGATGCTGTCTTACTGATGAAGCTGTTCACTGATGAAGCTTGCTTTGCATTGATGAAGTTGTTCACTGATGTAGTTGTTCATCGATGATGTTGTCTTTACTGATGATGTTTCATTACCGATGATGCTGTTCACTAATGATGCTGTCTTTACTGATGATGCTGTCTTACTGATGGTGAAGCTGTCTTACTGATGATGCTGTCTTACTGATGAAGCTGTTTTACTGATGATGATGTCATACTGATGAAGTTGTCTTTACTGATGAAGCTGTCTTTACTGATGATGCTGTCTTACCAATGATGCTGTCTTACTGATGATGCTGTCTTACCGATGAAGCTGTCTTACTGATGATGCTGTCTACTGATGAAGTTGTTTTACTGATGATGAGATGTCATACTGATGAAGTTGTCTTACTGATGAAGCTGTCTTACTGATGATGCTGTCTTACCGATGATGCTGTCTTACTGATGAAGCTTCGTCTTACTGATGATGCTGGTCTTTACCGATGGTAGTTTTCGTCTTACTGATGAAGTTGTCCACTGATGAAGTTGTTTTACTGATGATGTTGTCTTTACTGATGATGCCTCTATTACCGATGATGCTGTCTTTACTGATGATGTTGTCTTTGATTGATGAAGCTTCGTCTTTACTAATGACGCTGTCTTTACCGATGAAGCCGTTCACTGATGATGCTGTTCACTGATGAAGCCGTCTTACTGATGAAGTTGTCTTTACTGATGAAGTTGCCCTACTGATGAAGTTGTCTTTACTGATGTGTTGTATTACTGATGATGTTGTCTTACTGATGAAGCTGTCTTACTGATGATGTTGTCTTTACTGATGAAGTTGTCTTTACTGATGAAGCTGTCTTTACTGATGATGCTGTCTTACTGATGGGGTTGTCTTTACTGATGAAGCGTCTTAATTGATGATGCCGTCTTTACCGATGAAGCTGTTTTACTGATGATGATGTCATACTGATGATTTTGGTTCCCATTGTTGAAGGTTGTCTTTACTGATGATGTTGTCTTTACTGATGAAGTTGTCTTGATTGAGATGCTCATTACTGATGATGCTGTCTTTACTGATGATGTTGTCTTTACTGATGAAGTTGTCTTACTGATGAAGTTGTCTTACTGATGATGCTGCTCATTGATGATGCTATATTACTGATGATGCTGTCTTTACTGATGATGCTGTCTTTTACCGATGGCTGTCTTACTGATGAAGCTGTCTTGATTGATGAAGTTGTCTTTACTGATGAAGTTGTTTTACTGATGATGATGTCATACTGGATGATTTTGTCTTACTGATGAAGCTGTTTCACTGATGATGATGTCATACTGATGATTTCGCCCGTCGTTGCTTTCGTCTTTACTGATGATGTTGTCTTACTGATGAAGCTGTCTTACTGATGAAGTTGTCTTACTGATGATGCTGTCTTACTGATGATGCTTCCTATTACTGATGATGTTGTCTTACTGACGATGTTGTCTTACTGATGAAGCTGTCTTCATTGATGAAGCTGTCTTACTGATTGAAGTTGTCTTTACCGATGAAGTTGTCTTACTGATGTTGTTCAACTGATGATGCCTCTATTACTGATGATGCTGTCTTACTGATGATGTTGTCTTACCGATGATGCTGTCTTACTGACGAAGTTGTTCACTGATGAAGCTGTCTTTACTGATGAAGCTGTCTTTATCGATGAAGCTGTTCATTGATGAAGTTGTCTTTACTGATGAAGTTGTCTTTACTGATGATGCTGCCCTACTGATGAAGTTGTCTTTACTGATGAAGCTGTCTTACTGATGAAGCCGTCTTATTGATGAAGTTATCTTTTACTGATGATGGTCTTTACTGATGATGCCGTTCATTGATAAACTGTTCAACATAGTTACCGATTGATGATGCTTTTCTTATTGATGAAGCTGTTTTACTGATGAAGCTGTATTACATTGATGATGCTGTCTTATATGAAGCTGTCTTACTGATGAAGTTGCTATCTTACTGATGAAGAAGTCTTACTGATGATGTTGTTTTGCTGATGATATTGTCTTTACTGATGATGTTGTCTTACTGATGAAGCTGTTTTACTGATGAAGCTGTTTTACTGATGATGCTGTCTTGCTTCGATAAACTGTCTTACTGATGAAGCTGTCTTACTAATGATGCTGTCTTACTGATGATGTTGTTTTACTGATGATATTGTCTTTACTGATGACGTCATTCTCAATGACGGAAGCTGTTCGCCGGTACGATGCTGTCTTTTACTGATGATGTTGTTTTACTGATGAAGCTGTCTTTACTGATGAAGTTGTCCTACTGATGATGCGTTGTCTTTATCACGATGAAGCTGAAGTTTTAATGACGATGATGGCTATCGATGATTTCAGTCTTTACTGCTGAAGCTGTCTTACTGATGATGTTGTCTTACTGATGAAGCTGTCTTACTGATGATGTTGTCTTACTGATGAAGCAGTCTTACTGATGATGTTGTCTTACTGATGATGCTCTATTACTGATGATGCTGTCTTACTGATGATGTTGTCTTACTGATGATGCTGTCTTACTGATGAAGCTGTCTTACTGATGAAGCTGTCTTACTGATGAAGTTGTCTTACTGATGAAGTTATCTTACTGATGATGCTGTCTTACTGATGAAGTTGTCTTACTGATGAAGCTGTCTTACTGATGAAGCTGTCTTACTGATGATGCTGTCTTACTGATGATGCTGTCTTACTGATGATGCTGTCTTACTGATGATGCTGTCTTATTGATGAAGTTATCTTACTGATGATGCTGTCTTACTGATGATGCTGTCTTACTGATGATGCTTTCTTATTGATGAAGCTGTTTTACTGATGAAGCTGTATTACTGATGATGTTGTCTTACTGATGAAGCTGTCTTATTGATGAAGTTATCTTACTGATGATGCTGTCTTACTGATGATGCTGTCTTACTGATGAAACTGTCTTACCGATGAAGCTATCTTACTGATGATGCTTTCTTATTGATGAAGCTGTTTTACTGATGAAGCTGTATTACTGATGATGTTGTCTTACTGATGATGCTGTCTTATTGATGAAGTTATCTTACTGATGATGCTGTCTTACTGATGATGCTGTCTTACTGATGAAGCTGTCTTATTGATGAAGTTATCTTACTGATGATGCTGTCTTACTGATGAAGCTGTCTTATTGATGAAGCTATCTTACTGATGAAGCTGTCTTATTGATGAAGTTATCTTACTGATGATGCTGTCTTACTGATGATGCTGTCTTATTGATGAAACTGTCTTACTGATGAAGCTGTCTTATTGATGAAGCTGTTTTACTGATGAAGCTGTCTTATTGATGAAGTTGTCTTACTAATGATACTGTCTTACTGATGATGCTGTCTTATTGATGAATTTATCTTACTGATGATGCTGTCTTATTGATGAAACTGTCTTATATGAAGATTGTCTTACTGATGATGCTGTCTTACTGATGATGTTGTGTTACTGATGATGGTGTCTTACTGATGATGCTGCTTTACTGATGATGTTGTCTTACTGATGATTCTGTCTTATTGATGAAGTTGTCTTTGATGATGCCTCTTACTGATGAAGCTGTCTTACTGATGATGCTGTCTTACTGATGATGCTGTCTTACTGATGATGCTGTCTTACTGATGATGCTGTCTTATTGATGAAATTGTCTTACTGATGATGCTGTCTTACTGATGATGCTGTCTTACTGGTGAAGCTGTCTAACTGATGAAGCTGTCTTATTGATGAATTTATCTTATTGATGTTGCTGTCTTGCTGATCATGCTGTCTTACTGATGAAACTGTCTTACTAATGAAGCTGTCTTAATGATGAAGCTGTATAACTGATGAAGTTGTCTTACTGATGATGCTGTCTTACTGATGAAGCTGTCTTACTGATGATGCTGTCTTACTGATGATGCTGTCTTATTGATGATTCTGTCTTACTGATGAAGCTGTCTTACTGATGATGCTGTCTTACTGATGAAGTTGTCTTATTGATGATTCTGTCTTACTGATGAAGCTGTCTTACTGATGATGCTGTCTTACTGATGATGCTGTCTTATTGATGATTCTGTCTTACTGATGAAGTTGTCTTACTGATGATGTTGTCTTACTGATGATGCTGTCTTACTGATGAAGTTGTCTTATTGATGATTCTGTCTTACTGATGATGCTGTCTTACTGATGATGCTGTCTTACTGATGAAGCTGTCTTACTGATGATGCTGTCTTACTGATGATGCTGTCTTATTGATGATTCTGTCTTACTGATGATGCTGTCTTACTGATGAAGCTGTCTTACTGATGATGCTGTCTTACTGATGAAGTTGTCTTATTGATGATTCTGTCTTACTGATGAAGCTGTCTTACTGATGACGCTGTCTTACTGATGATGCTGTCTTATTGATGATTCTGTCTTACTGATGAAGCTGTCTTACTGATGATGCTGTCTTACTGATGATGCTGTCTTACTGATGAAGTTGTCTTATTGATGATTCTGTCTTACTGATGATGCTGTCTTACTGATGAAGCTGTCTTACTGATGATGCTGTCTTACTGATGAAGCTGTCTTACTGATGATGCTGTCATTGATGAATCTGTTTTATATGTTCACTGATGATGCTGTCTTACTGATGAAGCTGTCTTACCTATGAATCTGTCTTTATTGATGAAGTTGTCTTTACCGATGATGCTGTCTACCTATGAATCTGTCTTATTGATGAAGTTGTCTTACTGATGATGCTGTCTTACTGATGATGCTGTCTTACCGATGATATTGTCTTACTGATGATACTGTCATACTGATGATGCTGTCTTTACCTATGAATCTGTCTACGATAAGCGTTTACTGATGATGCTGTCTTATTACACTTACTGATGATGCTGTCTTTTACTGATGATTCTGTCTTTTGTTGATGAAGTTGCCTTATTGATGAAGCTGTCTTTACTGATGAAGTTGTCTTACTGATGATTCTGTCTTTATTGATGAAGTTGTCTTTTATTGGATGGAAGTTGGTTCTTTATTGATGAAGTTGTCTTATTGATGAAGCTTCGTCTTCACTGATAAAGCTGTCTTGATGATGAAGATGTTTCATTGATGAAGCTGTCATACTGATGATGACTTTACTGATGAAGCCGTCTTCAACTGATGAAGCTGTCTTACTGATGATGCTGTCTTTACTAATGATGCTACCATTGATGAAGCCAGTCTATTGATGAAGTTGTCTTACTGATGATGCTGTTCATTGATGAAGCTGTCTTACTGATGATGCTGTCTTGATGACGAAGCTGTTTTACTGATGAAGCTGTCATACTGATGATGACTTACTGATGAAGCTGTTCAATTGATGAAGCTGTCTTACTGATGATGCTGTTCGCTAATGATGTCCATTGATGAAGCTGTCTTATTGATGAAGCTGTCTTTACTGATGATGCTGTCTTACTGATGAAGCTGTCTTACTGATGATGCTGTCTACTGATGATGCTGTCTTACTGATGATGTTGTCTTTACTGATGAAGCTTCTTACTAATGAAGCTGTCTTATTATGACGCTGTCTTACTGATGAAGTTTTCTTTACTGATGATGCTGCTGCTTTTGTACTGATTGCGCTGTCTTTACTGATGATGTTGTCTTACCGATAATGCTGTCTTACTGATGATGCTGTCTTACTGATGGAAGCTGTATTACTGATGAAGCTGTCTTTACTGATGAAGTTGTCTTTACTGATGATGCTGTCTTTACCGATGATGCTCTCTTTACTGATAATGCTGTCTTACTGATGATGTTGTCTTTACTCTATGACGCTGTCTTAATGATGAAGCTGTTTTACTGATGAAGCTGTCTTACTGATGATGTCTTATCAGACGAAGCTGTCTATGATGAAGTTGTGTTACTGATGATGCTGTCTTACTGATGATGCTGTCTTACTGATGAAGTTGTCTTAGTGATGATGCTGTTCACTGATGATGCTGTCTTACTGATGAAGCTGTCTTATTGATGAAGTTGTCTTAGATGATGCTGTCTTACTGATGATGCTGTCTTACTGGATGAAGTTGTCTTATTGATGATGCTGTCATACTGATGATGCTGTCTTATCGATGAAGCTGTCTTTACTGATGAAGTTGTTCACTGATGAAGCTGTCTTTACCCAAGCGATGCTGTCTTGATGATGAAGCTGTTTTACTTATGAAGCTGTCTTACTGATGATGTCTACTGATGATGCTGTCTTACTGATGGCGTTCATTGACGAAGGTGTGTTCAACTAAAGAAGTTGTCTTTAATGATGATGCTGTCTTTACCGATGATGCTGTTCGCACTTCCGCGATGCTGTCTTAGTGATGTAGTTTTCGTTTCACTTGCGAAGCCGGTTCACTGATGATGTCTTACTGATGATGTTGTCTTACTGATGATGTTCTATCATTAGTTGCGTCTAACTAAAGAAGTTATTTTACTGATGATGCTGTCTTACCGATGATGCCTTCACTGATGATGCTGTCTTACTGATGATGCCGCTGTCTTACTGATGGAAGTTGTTCACCGATGAAGTTGTCTTTACTGATGAAGTTGTCTTTAATTGATGAAGCTGTTCATTGATGAAGCCGTTCACTGATGATGCTGTCTTAC
>NW_024742345.1:0-15643 GCF_018991925.1 Homarus americanus
TATTGAAACAGATAAAACGCAGAAATATCTTGTTTATTGCATACTGTGTGAAGGAAATTCTCCGGATACTTCGACATGCAGATCAGTTTTTACAATCACGTGACTGATTTCATGACAGGTATTCGCCTTATTGAATCTGTTGTCATTAGTCTTAAGGACATCCGGAGCAACACTGACACTGAGAAAACTCACCAAAACTTGATTTTCACGACCTTACAGAATATCACCAGTAAAAGCAAAGGTGTAAACACAAACTCCCCAAATACTTCGTAAAAGATTCAGTGACTGAAACAACTGTAGGACATTCTAATGTTCATGATTTTGATAGTGTAGCTGCTTTACATCATCAACTGTACTCCAACATTTTAGGTAAATGTCTAAGTGAACTGAATGCTGAGTTTGGTGAGCGTAATAGTGCAGTGCTTGCAGTAATTTCTAGTCTTTGGTCAGAATCCAAGAAACCCAGAAAATATGGCCCCATAGGTGTCGACAGTGAGTCGTCTCTTCTGGTGAGTGAATGTCATGCTGCTAAGTGACAAGAACCTTGGCGATAAGTGCAGGTATTGCATCCTTTCCGAAATGGGTTCACTCACATATACAAACTTTATGCTTTATACAAGCCCTGCAGTATGTGAACAATCCTCCCCATCTGTCACGCGTGCCTGTACCGTACAATGACTCATTGTGGAAAAAGTAACCCGTCTTGCTCTCATTTTTGGCAGAATTTGCACAAAATTTGAACATGGAGGAATTTCTTCATATTTTTTGTTAGAAAGCATGCAAATTCAATTGTTCTGAATTGATTATCACTAACACATAATATGGATATAGTTACTACTGTAAGGAATATTTTCTCATTATTTTTCTGCATGTTACTTTCTTGAGAAACATTATCAGCATTCAGTTATCATTATTGTTTTGTTGGTTATTTATTAAAAAAAAAATTATATATATATATATATTTTTTTTTTTTTTTTTTTTACGGGGGATCAGCCCACCCGGGCACAGGTCACCGACCCACATCGGTGCCTGGGGGGGATGTAATAATAATATTAATAATAATAATAATGATAATAATTCATAGTAAATAAAATTTATAATAAAAATACAAAATTATAAATAAAATAATGATAATAATAATAATAAAGAACCATAAAGAAATACCAAAATTAAAAACTAAGTCAATAGTGAGAAACGATATATGTATGTTGTGTTGTCAAAGAATGAGAAACAATTGAGACCCTGCAAGTGTGTGTAAATGAGGCAGAAAGTCAGATCAGCAACCTGGGACTAGGTCACAATTTTCGTGATGCCATATAGCAGCAGGATCTACCATTAGACAACACATTATGCTAACAATGTCTTCCCAGGCTATATTATATACTTATATTATCATTACCTATTTCTGTGTAGTTTAATAATATACGAATTGATTTATGCATAAAATGTTGTGAGCTGATATATCAGTTGTGATAAATAAAGTTAATGTTTTCATGTTTAATTGGTTTTATTTCCAAATGGTTTCATTACAAGAATTACAATTAATAATATCATTATATGGTCGGTCAACTGCCCTTACGAATCTGTTGACGGGCCTGCTGATTACACTTAATGTACTGTAGGTTAGGTTAGGCTAGGTTAGGTTAAGTTTTCTATGAAACTAATAATTTACATGATCGTCCATGGCCAGTCAAAAAAATAAAAAATAAAAAAAATAAATAAATAAACACGACCTCGCCCTGATGAGCAGCGTATCTCATCACAGGACACCAGAGATGGCCCGGTCCGTCTCTGGTGAGCCTTGACCATTGCTACTGGGTTTATTACTACCATTTAAGATAAGGAAGAAAGTGTGGCCGTCTTTTGTGTGTGTGTGTGAGATGAGGTCTTCTCCAGTGTCGCAGTAAGAGAGAGAGAGAGAGAGGAAGTGAAGGAGAGTGAGAGAGACTGGTGGTGTGTACCTGTAGTTTTCCCACATTCTACCCAATATCTAGCCTCTCCTACCACATCCTACCCAATATCTACATATTACTACCACATTTTACCCAATATCTACCCAGTACTACCACATTCTACCCACTATCTACCACATTTTACCCAATATCTACCCAGTACTACCACATTCTACCCACTATCTACCACATTATACCCAATACTACCACATTCTACACAATAATACCACATTCTGTTCGCCCAATACCATCACATTCTGTCTACCCCTTCATTCTCCCCAATATTTACGACATTCTACCAGGGCGGTCTGCTCGGTTTATTGCATTCAACATTATTACATTTCTTATTTTTAATTTTCTTAAATTAATTTTTTTAAGTTATACCTAGGAAATCTTTGTGTTTTCCAAAGTTAAATTTGTGTTCACAAAACCTTAGATTGTTCAGAGAAGTGAAAATGTGTCCCGTATATCCATATACAATACTAAATCTATATAAATAGCCTTCGGTACACATGGTAGTAGTATTTGACTGCCTGGGTACATTCGCAGTTGGGTGGACTTGGTGGCTCGGATGCGAACCAGCAACAGCTTAAGGCAGGAGGTAAATGCCGTTATCCTCTCGGAATCCTTACTCACTCTGTGTTTGTGAATTAAAATTTGTGTAAACTATTGAACTGGAAAACGACATGAATTAGTAAATTATAAAACTATATGAGTTAGTAAATACACTAGTTATCAGCATGTGTAAGTTAAGAATTATAATATCTCTGTTAATTATATATTTGGTTCAAATATTATTTTACTTTATAGTTTCAAGTGACTGAAGACTGGCCTTCGTCATCATCATCAAGTTACTACGTGATAATAGCTTCATTAATTTTTCAAGACAGACGAGCGCTTACATTATCCATTAATTGTCTGTGCTTCTCTCATCCTTGTCGTCAGATTAGACAGCTCTATCGGGTACAGTTTCTGTCATAATTAAATTCAAGTGCAAGAAGACAGTCTCCATTATATGCCACTCGACTAAGCTAGGTTAAGGCTACGAAAGCCGCGCCTGTCTTCAAGTAGTCTCCAAAATGAAGATCGACCTCGATGAAGGTTAACAAGATCAAGGCCTCCTCAAGTTCAAGATCGAGAGGCGTAATCCAAACACCCCCAAGTGTGTGTTTGTCTTTAACAAACATAGACAGCCGAGAGATGACGCATCACCGGAATGTGATGAAGTAAAAGGTGGAACCACTAGACAAGAGAAGTTGAACGAGTTAATTAGAAACCAACATTGGTCCCATCTAGACAGAGAGATGCATAAACATTTGCGGAAAGTAATTCTAGCTCATGATTCCTTGTTTGTTTTAGGACCACATGAAATAGGGTCAATTGCTGGTATACCCGCTAACATTCAGCTCGCCAACCATAATCCACCCGTCAGAGGACCACAGTATAGACACCCAGAGAAAGCAAAAGATATAATTAAAGAAATGATAACAGATATGAGGGGTCGTAATATCATTGAACCATCGACTGCCGCCTGGTTATCCCCCATTGTTCTGGTAACAAAACCCAACGGTTCAAAGCGTATGTGCTTAGATTTTCGAGCGGTCAATAAGCATTTGAAGGTCGACACACAACCCTTGCCACGAATTGGCGAATTAGTAGAGAAAGCTGCGGGAAACAAGTATTATGCCACATTAGATTTGAAGGATGCGTATTATCAGGTCATTCTTAACGACAGTAGCCGAGATCTAACTACTTTTAGCGATGGGTATAATCTATGGAAGTTCACACGCTTACCGTTTGGGCTCTCCGCCAGTCCTGCCATTTTCACTCGAGAAGTAAACAGAGTATTAGCTCCCTTAGCAGTTGAAGACTGGGTATGAAACTATCTTGATGAAGTAATAGTATGGGCTCCTGACTTCCCCACCTTGTTACGAAGACTCACCAGAGTATTTGAGAGATTTGCAGAGATGGGCATTAAACTATATTTGTCTAAGTGTCAATTTGGCATAAGCAAGTTAAATTCTTAGGACATGTAGTTTCAGAGAGAGGCATTGAGCCTAACCCAGAAAATGTCCAAGCTCTGACCGAGTGTAAACCCCCAACTAATGTTAGACAAGTCCGCCAATTTTTGGGTATGTGTGGATTTTACCTTAAACATGTTCCCAAGTTTGCCAAAGTAGCTTACCCCCTCACTGAGTTAACGAAACAGACTGTTGATTTTGTATGGTCCAATGAGTGTCAAGAAGCATTTGAGAAGTTAGAGCAAGCATAAGCTTCATACCCAGTTCTTGTCAAGGCAGATATTTATAAACCGTTTGAACTGCATAGTGATGCCAGCAATTTCTGTGTAGGCGCTTCCCTTAACCAGGTACAAGAAGATGGCTCTTTGAGACCAGTGGGTTATTTTTCTAGAAAGTTAAAGCCGGCAGAAACCCGTTATTCCACGACCGATAAAGAAGCCTTAGGCATTGTGTAAGCGTGCAGGTTCTTCCATCATTTTCTTTGGGGTACGCAGTTTACTATTATGACAGACCACCAACCTCTAACATCCGTCTTTAGAAAGAAAACCAAAAATCAGCGAATGAACCGGTGGATCTTTGAAATGAGAGATTGCGTCTTCGACATTGAATACAAACCTGGTAGAGCTAATGTAGTAGCTGATGCATTAAGTCGACCCGTCAGAACCTTGAGAAAAGTCGTGCAAGACCATGTAGCTGCTCAATTTCCCACACTAGAAGGTTTCACACAGGCAGAATTTGGTAAGGATCAACAAAAAGAACCGAGATGGCAAGAGTTAAAACAGTATCTAGAAGGAGGTAAGCTTCCGCAACATAAGTACCCAAAGGCCACCGTTGATAGTTTTGAAGTAATAAATGGAGTATTGTATCTAGTAAAAGAACAACTTGATAAAGCATTGCAGTATTGTCTAGTAATCCCTCAACATTTACGTAAAGCCGCATTAGAGTTGGCGCATGACAATGCCAAGTCAGGTCATTTAGGACGTTGGAAGACCATCACCCAAGTAGCAAATTTGTTTTATTGGCCTAACTACCGTAAAGATTGTATTGATTATGTAGCATCATGAGAGATGTGTCAAAGGTTCAAAGGAACTAAGGGACTTACGCAACTTTGGCAAGAATTACCAGTAGTAACCAAACTACTAGAACGAGTTTCGGTAGATTTGACTGACAAACATTCAGGGATCAGTGATTACCGATATGTGTTAACAATTATAGATCATTATTCAAGGTTTGTTAACTTCTATCCACTGCACACTAAGACCACTCAAGAAGTTATCCGTGAATTTGAGAAATTTGTTAATGTCTTCGGTAGTCCTAAAGTAGTGATTGCGGATAATGGAGGAGAATTTACTGCCGCACAGTTCAGGGAGCTCTGTCAATTAACTAACATTAAGATATATTTTTTACCTTGCCTTACCACCCCTGAGGTAACAGTATCACTGAGAGAATGCACCGAACTTTTAAGAACATTTTGTCAATCATGTGCGAAAATAACCCGCGTCGCTGGCCACAATTCTTGGGTCCGACCCAATATGCGTTGAACTCTTCCGTTCACACAACGACTGGAATGCAGCCACACTTCGCATTCTTCTCCCGGCATGCGCAGAGACAAGTGGGCATCGAGTAACCACTAATAGAAAACGAGAGTACTGAAGGGATGAGAGAAGCTCACAGTGTAATTAAAGAAACTTCTGAACGAATGTCTAGAGAATTCCGGAACGTAGCAAACCGAGATAGAGTCAATCAGACAGTACAGCTAGGGGAAACTGTTTGGGTTGTACTGCGCACATCATTGTCATCCCTAAAAATCCCATCTAATTCATATTACGCTACATAACATTGAAATGCACAACGCTTGTAGAACCCCAGAAAACGGGAAACATTGAGAAAGGACAACTCCCCTACTCAAGGTTCCTAGACCATGTGTGGTATTGTACCCAGGTATAGTTATATCATATCAAGTGTATGTATTCATAGCATTAAGGATCACTCAGGGTAGGCATAAGATGAATGTTAAAGTCCAGTTGAGCCGGACTAGGGTACTGTAAGACTAAGTGTGGAGCAGGGTTTGAAGGTCCTACTATTTACGTCTGTGAGCGTGTAGCGAACCTAACTCCAACAGATATCATATGAAAATACATGAGAACAATGATCGGGAAAAAGGGATAAATGTATCAGAACTATGTGAGGTGTTGACAGTGATCTAGAAACTATACTGGAAAGGAAATATCGTGTATGCGTCGGTATGAATTTAATACACCTCGTAGCCTCACGTGACATATACCCACGACAGGTACAGTGATCAGAGAATCTGAGGTCTGTGTTCAAATAGAGCACTGTGTGAGAGGAGGATCCCTCATTACAGTTTTTAAGTGAAGTTGATACACCCCCGCCATGATCATTCGGCTTTTGTTTCAAGGCGCGTCATGTACCCGCCTCAGATGCCCGTTGATATTAAAATCCCAGGCATTTAACCAAGCACTAGCAAACCAAGACCTGACCTTAGTGTATAAGTTAGGATTAAAATATGTGTTTATAAGAAATGAGTGACAATATACCGTAAAGTGTTCAGGGGAGAACCATAAGAAACAAAAATGTAAATTGAGGATTGGAAACTGTAGGCCTATGTGACGAGAAGCGGCGGGAAGCCGGCCTTAGTCTTTCCCGTTCTGCCGTCAACACAGGTCAGTGTCCTAGCGGGCTATATCCCGCCCTACAATTAAGGTTGATAAATAACAGTTACTACAGTTTAAAGCTTTGCCGGATATATAAGTGTGATAGGGATGTGTTAAGGGATGGGATAACCGCCCGTCAGGCATTATTGCTTAGTCTTTCCCGTTCTGCCGTCAACACAGGTGCCACGTGGTTGGGGTATCTTGCCGCCCGGCCGCCATTGTCTCCTGGAGCGCCACACCAGGTGGGGAATTACTCCCCACTATACCAGTCCACTATGAACCGGTGGATTCCCAGCGCACCACTCCACATGAATAGTCACAACTAAGGAGACCGTGAGAAACTGCGGTCGTCACTTGGAGCGACCTATAATACCAGGCGTAGAAATAGTGCTGGTATGTCTCTAGGTCAAGCCCTCGTCCTTACCCACCGAGGGCGGTGTGCGAACGAGGGGCCCGTTGTGTAGACCTAAAAGTCACAAGGAGTCACATACTTGCAGGTATGGAGTGTAACAGGTGTGTTGCGATGGTGCTACTATGTATGATAACCGACGGTGCTACAAGCCACACCAGTGGAACAGTCTGATGTGTTAAGGGATATTGTAAGAAGGAACGACCGAGATACGGCGTTCACCGATTGTTGTGCAATAAGTGGGTGGATGACCCGCCAGTAATGTAGGAGTCTGGGGCCCAGTTGGGTAACCAAAATTCCGTTGTTCTTCTGAGGAAGGCCAGTTCATGTATGTTTTTTTTACCAGTGTGTTTTATAAGAAATAAATCAATGAAGACATGTTATGGTTTCACCCTTCTTTACCCTTATCGATCTGATCAATGGAAAACCTAACCCAATGCCTAGTTCACTCTGCCCGCTACCTAACGAGCTACATGCTGTCCAGAGGGGGTCTGGTGGCAGCGACCCTTAGAAATTAAGATTAGAGTTAAGTTATCCCCTTAGATTTAGTGACCCCAGATCTGGCAGTATAAATTGGTGGCTATAGCGGTGGGATGGTTTTTAATCATTGATCAAATCCGAGGGAATTGAAGTTGTGATTTAAAGTTGCAAGTATAGACAAGTATTTTAATGATGGATAATCTGATTTTTGAGTGATACTTGCAGGTGAATAACATTGATTTGAGTACAGAAATGTAAGAAGAATTTTTGAAAATTTATACAGTACTGAAGTCATGTGTGTCATTGTGTGTTTTGTGTTTGTGTTTTATCCAGTGTTAATATGTATTAATACTTGCAGAAGTTGTGGATTAACTTTGGTGACGTTGAGGTAAGGGAGTCCACACTGTGTCTGAGAAGTGTCTCAAGTGGTTCACCTATGGAATACCATAGGACTTTCGGTCTCCAGTTGATGTGAGTTATAATTTTTGGTGCCATGTTAAGAGGTTGCATAGTGTTGTATTATACCATTGATCAATTAAGGTTGTAGTAGTACAGGAGAGTAGTTGTGTTAAGCGGTTCGTATTTGTCTTGGGCCGAGAGGTAGCACTTTAGGTCAAAATGGCTGAGTCAGTAGAACAGGGAAGTACCATAGTTGGGGACACATTGGCAGAGAGATTGGAAGAGGCTTTGCTGATCAACGCGAGACAATACTCGGCGTTAGAAGAATCACAGACACAGGTTAAGGAACTAAAACAAGAACTCCAGGAACTAAAACAAGAACTCCAGCATGCAAAGAACCAAGACACTGATCTAGAGTATGGTGTAGGTAGGGACACAAACCCAACTGACCCACCGGCAGAAAGTGCCCACTCTGTACCACAATCAGGGAACGATACCACACACCCAGGTAGCCTTAGAGTTGATCCAGGGGTTCTGCCCAAACTAACGGACATGGCCAAGAGGGATGATAGGGAAACAGCCGTGTTCAACCTTAGTTATGTTAGAACGTTATCATTGGAAACACTAACAGGGCCGGATTCTGAGAGCCATATTAGAACTTTTTGTAGACAGGTAGAGTGGTTACTGAAGCAGGATGGCCATAGGGTAGAAGCGGCTCTAAGCCGAATGGAGTATTCCGTAGAACAGAGGGTTCTACAGGAATTGGATAGCAAGAAGATGTGGGATTGGAACACCCTTAAGCAAGCTTTGACAAAGTTCGACACAGGCCAGAATACTCTGAGTAAGGCATGGGAAAGTTTTATGAGAGAAGAATATCATGTAGAGGACGAGCCGGGAATATGTGTGGAACGAATGAAGTATAAGCTGGCAGCCATAGAGAGCAAGTTTGAAGTGATACAAGGGAAGGATCAGCTGATGAAAGATGTATTGTATACGGGATTGCCAGGGCAAATGCAGAGAGAGTTAAGAAGATACAACCAGTTAGGCATATCCTTAGAGCCTTTTTTGAATGAGTTGACAAAGTGTAGGGACTGGTATTTGAGATCACAGGGCAGGGGACAACAACATGTTAGACAGACCCGCCAGGGACCAGTACCAGAGGCTTATAGAGCCCAGGGGGACTATCGTAGGAACGAGACGGACGGAAGACCGGGTCGGAACACGAGGGGGAAGGAAAATAACACTCAAGGTTGGACAGGAAATGAATGGTGCGGATATTGTAGGAAGGATACCCATAGTCCGCATAATTGCCCCTCCAGACCCAGACCAGGTTCATGTTACGCGTGCCTGAGGATGAACTGTAAGAGTTATTTCGCCACTTGTCCAGGACGCCAAGCTAGGAATCCCCATTCGGGCCAATGACCACGACAGCCGTTCCCACGCAGTTCTCCATGTATTAAGTTACCTATATGTGGACATACTTGTCTAGCATTGGTTGATACGGGTAGTGAAGCTACTATCATTAAAGATAGCTTGGTTAGTGCCTTGAAGGTGGGGCCCATTAGGCCTTGTACCCAAAGATATGTAGCTATTAACGGGGAAGAGTTTAAGACCCTAGGCACTGTTGTCATCAGTGTACAGTTGTCCCGTAGGAAAAGAATCCGTCACCAAACCGTAATAGTGGAAGATAACATGTTGGATACTGATGTATTATTGGGAGCAGACATTTTAGGCAGATTTGGAGTTTGGTGGCATCACGAAAAAAATCAGTTCAGTTGGGGGGGTCATAAACAAGTTTATTGGACACCAAGTCATGGAGGAAAGTTGCGAACGGTTGTCAAAGTCAAACAGTTCACGAAGGCTTCGATCGTATCTTCCCCCAAGGAGCTAACTAGCTTACACATTGATAGGAAGACTACAATAAGTGGGCACAGTTCTCAGATTAGGCCAGTTAAAGTGAAGGTAGGGGTAGGTCAGACCATAAGTATTAGATTTACGCATAAGGGGCTGAAACAACACCCGGATATGTGTGTGATAGTCCAAGATGATTCCTGTGTTTATGTTCCTATGAGTAATGTTTCAGAGCAGCCAGTTTGTTTGAGTCCGGGTGCGGTTTTAGGTGAATATGAAGTAGTTAATGATGAGGAATTCTGTTACTTTGATGATGAAGGGAATAATCTCGGAACTATCTCACACATTTATGAAGAGTTAGGTGAGGTAGGCCGGTCTGTAGACATACCCCTGTGCTCACCACATCACCTGGCCCTACAGAGAGAAGAGGATAAGAGGTCTAACAAAATCCCCTTAAGACTGACGCATGATGTGAAATTCCCAACTCAATGCTTACTTTGTAGGGGTATGGAAAATTCCCCAGTCCACAAAATTAGACGAGCTCAGGAAGTACTAAATTCTATGGTACCAGACTGTGATGAAGTGACACGTGGGGAAACTAGACAGGACAAATTAAAAGAGTTAATTAGGACCCAGAAATGGCCACACTTAGATAGGGACATGCGGACACAGTTGCAACAGGTGGTAATGAATCATGATGCGTTGTTTGTATTAGGTCCAAATGAAATAGGCACCATTAAGGGTTTGCCAGCTAACATCCCATTGGTTAATGAACAACCTGTAAGAGGACCTCAGTATAGGTATCCCGAGAAAGCCAAGGGTACTATTAAAGAAATGATGAGAGACATGAGAGATAGGGACATCATTGAACCATCAACCGCTGTCTGGCTATCACCTATCGTGTTAGTAACTAAACCTAATGGGTCGAAACGTATGTGCCTTGATTTCCGAGCAGTCAACAAACACCTGAAAATAGATATACAACCTTTGCCAAGATTGGATGAATTAGTTGAGAAGGCTGCCGGAAATAAATATTATGCCACCTTAGATTTGAAGGATGCTTACTATCAGGTAATTCTTGACCCCCACAGTAGAGATATAACCACCTTCAGTGATGGGTATAATTTATGGCGGTTCAAACGCCTCCCTTTTGGTTTGTCAGCCAGCCCAGCCGTTTTTACGAGGGAAGTAAACAGGGTCTTAGCTCCTTTAGCAGAAGAAGATTGGGTCAGGAACTATCTAGATGATGTCATAGTGTGGGCTCCTGATTTCAATACCCTCATGGGCAGATTGGCTAAAGTATTTGACAGGTTTGTAAATATGGGAATCAAATTAAACCTATCTAAATGTCAGTTTGGTCAGAGACAAGTAAAATTCTTAGGACATATTGTTTCAGAGAAAGGCATTGAGCCGGATCCAGAGAATGTAAAAGCAGTAACAGACTGTAAACCACCCACTAATGTCAAACAAATCCGACAATTTTTAGGGATGTGCGGGTTTTATCGTAAGCATGTTTCAAATTTTGCTAAGATTGCATATCCTATCACAGAACTCACTAAGAAACAAGCTGCCTTTGCCTGGACAGCTGAATACCAGACAGCTTTTGACACGTTAAAGCGGACATTAGCTTCCTTTCCAGTACTAGTAAAAGTGGACATGGATAAACCATTTGAGCTACACAGTGACGCTAGTAATTTCTGTGTAGGAGCCTCACTAAATCAATTACAGGATGACGGTTCTTTGCGTCCTGTTGGGTATTTCTCTCGGAAGCTAAAGCCCGCGGAAACACGGTATTCCACCACCGACCAAGAAGCATTGGGGATAGTGTTAGCCTGTAGATTTTTCCATCATTTTCTGTGGGGTTCCCAATTCACCATCAAGACTGACCACCAGCCGTTAACGTCTGTTTTTAACAAGAAAACTAAAAGTAAAAGAATGAATAGATGGATGTTGGAAATGAGGGATTACATATATAAGATAGAGTACAAACCTGGAAAGGCAAATCTAGTCGCGGACGCATTGAGTAGGCCGGTAGGGGCCCTAAGGAAAGTAGCCAGGGGTAGGATGGTAGGTCAGCTCCCTCAGCTAGATGGTTTAACGCCTCGGCAGTTAGGAATAGAACAAAGAAAAGACGAGAGGTGGGACACATTGGCTAGTTATTTAGAAGGAGGACAGGTACCCAAACATAAATATCCAAAGACGACTATTGACAAATTTGAAGTCGCGGAGGGGGTATTGTATTTAGTAAAGGAACAAATTGACAAAGCATTGCTGTACTGCCTTGTAATACCTGATCATTTGCGTAGAGCAGCATTAGAGTGGGCACATAACAGAGAGGCCTCAGGTCACTTAGGACAGTGGAAGACTATAGCCAGAGTAGAAGGCCTTTTCTATTGGCCAAATTATCGCAGAGACTGTGTGAAATTTGTAGAATCATGTGAAGTGTGTCAAAGGTTCAAAGGGACGAAAGGGTTAGAACAGCAATGGCAGGGGATGTCAGAAGTAACTAAACCTTTGGAGAGAGTATCTGTGGACTTGACAGACTTACATAATAGTGCAAAGGGGTATCGCTATGTGTTGACCGTCATAGATCACTATTCTAGGTTTGTCAATTTCTACCCGTTGAGAACCAAATCCACTCAGGAAGTGACCAGGGAATTTAGTAAATTCATTCATGTCTTCGGTAGCCCTGGAGTAGTCATTGCAGATAATGGAGGGGAATTTCCCGCAACACAATTTAGAGAACTATGTAACGTAACTGGCATTAAGAACTATTTTACATTGCCTTACCACCCTAGAGGTAATAGTGTCACAGAGAGAATGCACAGGACCTTTAAAACAACACTTGCCATCATGTGTGAAGATAATCCACTTCAGTGGCCAAAATTTCTCAGTCCCGTGCAGTCGGCTCTGAACACGTCTGTCCATGCCACAACTGGAGTACAGCCTCATTTTGCTTTCTTTTCAAGGCATGTACAAAGACAAGTAGGAATTGACTTACCTATAATAGAGAGTGAGAGCAGTCACGAGTTGAAGGAAGCCCATAGGTTGATAAAAGAGGTGTCTGCCAGGATGTCGCGAGAGACCAGAGAGAGAGCAAATAGATCAAGAACGAACCAAACTATGCAGTTAGGAGAAACAGTATGGGTGAGGAATGAATGGCCCAACCCTGGGACCAGTAGGAAGTTGAATACCAAGTGGAAGGGTCCGTACACTATAACAGAAATTATACGAGATGGTGCCGCATATGAGTTGACTGACCCCTTGGATGAAAGTGAGGTAATAAAGAGAGCGGCTGAGAAAGTAAAGAGGTATGTAAGTAGAGACATGTTTGTTCAGCTGAATGAGCCCTTCCTTCCACCCTGTGATTCTTCCTCGGGGTCAGACGAAACAGATGAGGACAGTGATGACGGAAATGTGGAAGGTCAACCTGCAAGTAGATTCCCTGTGAGGCAGAGGAGACCAGTAGTTAGAATGGATTTGTAGGAAATCTAGTTCCAGAATATTGCTTCAATTGAATATTATTGGCTTTCCAGTTGTTAGGTTGATTTGTTGAATTATACAGTTTTGGGCGGGGGAGGCAGTTGCTCAGCTGGTTTGTCGGGATGCTTTTTGAAGATCAACTATTAGTAGTGGTCTCTATATTGTCAGAATGTTTTTTTTGTGTTGTTGACTTCGTCAGTCGTACTGAAGTCACCCCAACATTATAAATCCCAGTTCTTATGAACTGAAGTCCGGAAATCCAGTTGCTGCCTATGTTGTTGAAAGAAAAAATCTCAGTTTATGTGTGTCAAAAGTTTGTGGGTTGTTGACTTCGTCAGTCGTACTGAAGTCACCCCAACATTATAAATCCCAGTTCTCATGAACTGAAGTCCGGAAATCCAGTTGCTGCCTATGTTGTCGAAAGAAAAAATCTCAGTTTATGTGTGTCAAAAGTTTGTGGGTTGTTGACTTCGTCAGTCGTACTGAAGTCACCCCAACATTATAAATCTCAGTTCTGAGGAACTGAAGTCCGGAGGTCCAGTGGCTGCCTATGTTGTCGAAAAGAAAAAAGCTCAGTTTATGTGTGTCGGAAGTTTTGTTTGGGTTGTTGACTCGCTCCGGGTGAGGGAGTCACCCCGACTTTCAAATGCCAGTTCTGTTGAACTGTGAGATAGAAAATACGGGTTTTGTGTTATGAGCCCCAAAGTGTATGTCTAGAAACATGGTTTTGGTGTTGAAAAGGTGAATTATTATTGAAAGGAAGTAGTAATCTGAGGAAGTGTCTGATGTAACTAATTCCCCATTCATAGACAAGAATTTAAATTCCTTAGGATATGTAATTTCAGGCAGAGAACTTTTGTTGTAGATGTAATGTCAAAAGAGTCACTGTTTATGTGCTGGTGCCAAAAGTAGGTTGAGGTATTACGCTGATGAACTGTTAAGGGAATGTTCCCTATACTATATTGTACTGAGATAAGAATTGATAAGTTGTGGTATGTATAGGTAACGGAGACTCGAGTATGAAAAGTTTGTCTCCTTAGAATTTTCTCTTTACTGATATATTGTATACCGAACTAGCAGGATTGTAAACGGTTGTCTGATGTATATGGTAGCGGAGACGCTCGTAGGAAACGTTTAAGTCTCCTTATGTTTTGTGTGTTGGATTAAGATACTCTAATCATGAACTGTTAGGATGTTGTAAAATGTATGTACACTACAGCGTTAGTGCTTTGCATATTATTTCGCATAATATGAATCTTTGGGAGGGGAAGGCTATGTACTGCGCACATCATTGTCATCCCTAAAAATCCCATCTAATTCATATTACGCTACATAACATTCAAATGCACAGCGCTTGTAGAACCCCAGAAAACGGGAAACATTGAGAAAGGACAACTCACCTACTCAAGGTTCCTAGACCATGTGTGGTATTGTACCCAGGTATAGTTATATCATATCAAGTGTATGTATTCATAGCATTAAGGATCACTCAGGGTAGGCATAAGATGAATGTTAAAGTCCAGTTGAGCCGGACTAGGGTACTGTAAGACTAAGTGTGGAGCAGGGTTTGAAGGTCCTACTATTTACGTCTGTGAGCGTGTAGCGAACCTAACTCCAACAGATATCATATGAAAATACATGAGAACAATGATCGGGAAAAAGGGATAAATGTATCAGAACTATGTGAGGTGTTGACAGTGATCTAGAAACTATACTGGAAAGAAAATATCGTGTATGCGTCGGTATGAATTTAATACACCTCGTAGCCTCACGTGACATATACCCACGACAGGTACAGTGATCAGAGAATCTGAGGTCTGTGTTCAAATAGTGCGCTGTGTGAGAGGAGGATCCCTCATTACAGTTTTTAAGTGAAGTTGATACACCCCCGCCATGATCATTCGGCTTTTGTTTCAAGGCGCGTCATGTACCCGCCTCAGATGCCCGTTGATATTAAAATCCCAGGCATTTAACCAAGCACTAGCAAACCAAGACCTGACCTTAGTGTATAAGTTAGGATTAAAATATGTGTTTATAAGAAATGAGTGACAATATACCGTAAAGTGTTCAGGGGAGAACCATAAGAAACAAAAATGTAAATTGAGGATTGGAAACTGTAGGCCTATGTGACGAGAAGCGGCGGGAAGCAGGCCTTAGTCTTTCCCGTTCTGCCGTCAACACAGGTCAGTGTCCTAGCGGGCTATATCCCGCCCTACAATTAAGGTTGATAAATAACAGTTACTACAGTTTAAAGCTTTGCCGGATATATAAGTGTGATAGGGATGTGTTAAGGGATGGGATAACCGCCCGTCAGGCATTATTGCTTAGTCTTTCCCGTTCTGCCGTCAACACAGGTGCCACGTGGTTGGGGTA
>NW_024742346.1:0-16209 GCF_018991925.1 Homarus americanus
AACTTCCGTTTTCTATGAGTAATCTTTTTTCGGGAAAGTTGGTTATCTAAAGCTTTCGCGGAAAGTGAATGTTCCCATCTTTTTGATACAAATTTCCGTTTTCTATGATAATCTATTTTCGTAAAATTTGATTTATCTAAAAACTTTCGCGGAAAGTAGATATTTCCCCATTTTTATGATACAAATTTCCCGTTTTCTTATGATAATCTATTTTCGGCAAATTTGATTTATCCTAACTCAACTTTCCCGGAAAGTAGATATTTCCCATTTTGCGTGCAAAATTCCGTTTTCTATGATAATCTACTTCCCAAATTGAGTGTCTTCCCGAAAATGCGAAAATCTACTTTCCCAAAAAGTCGATAATCTACTTTTCCCGAAAATTGAAAATCTATCTGCGCCTGGGAAGTAGATAACAACTTTCGGAAAGTAGACTGTTTCCCATTTTTTTATGATACAAATTTCTCGTTTTCTATGATAATCTATTTTCCGGGAAAGTTGATTTATCTAAGAAAACTTTCGCGGAAAAGTAGATATTTCCATTTTTATGATACAAATTTCCGTTTTCTGATAATCTATTTTCGGCAAATTTTGGTTTATCTAACCTTTTCCCGAAAAGTCATTATTTCCCATTTTTTATGATACAAACTTCCGTTTTTTCTATCATAATCTTTTTTTCGGGAAAGTTAGTTTATCTAAAACTTTCATGGAAGGCGGAGTATTTCCCATTTTTTATGATACAAATTTCCCGTTTCTATGATAATCTATTTTCGGCAAATTTGGTTATCTAATAACTTTCCTGGAAAGTCGATATTTCCATTTTTTATGATACAAATTTCCCGTTTTCTATGATAATCTATTTTCGGAAAGTTGATTTATCTAAAACGTTCATGGAAAGTAGATATTTCCCATTTTTATGATACAAATTTCCGTTTTCTATGATAATCTATTTTTCCTTGGAATTTGGTTATCTAACTTTCCCGGGCGTCGTATTTCCATTTTTTTATGATACGAATTTCCGTTTTCTGTGATAATCTATTTTCAGGAGAGGACGTTTGGTTATCTAGAAAACTTTTCGCGTAAAGTAGATATTCCATTTTTATGATAAATTTCCGTTTTCTGTGATAATCTATTTTCAGCAAATTTGATTTATCTATCCAACTTTCCCGGAAAGTAGATGTTCCATTTTTATGATACAAATTTCCGTTTTCTGTTAATCTACTTCCCAAATTAGGTAATATTTCTGAAAATACGCGAAAATCTACTTTCCCAAAAAATCGTCTACTCGAAAATTAGAAAATCTATCTACTTTTCGAGAATGGGCCAACCAACTTTCGGAAAGTAAATATTTCCCCATTTTTGCATGATACAAATTTCTCGTTTCTATGATAATATATTTTCCGGGAAAGGATTGGTTATCTAAAACTTTGGCAAAATAGATATTCCCATTTTCTATGATACAAATTTCCCGTTTTCTATGATAATCTATTTTCGCTTAAATTTGGTTATCCTATTTTCAACTTTCGGAAAGTAGATATTTCCCATTTTTATGATACAAATTCCGTTTTCTATGATAATCACTTCCCAAATTAGGTAATATTTCTGAAAATGCAATCTACTTTCCCAAAGTCGATAATCTACTTTCCCGAAAATTAGAAAATCTATCTACTTTTCGAGGAGTATATAACCAACTTTCCCGGAAAGTGAATGTTTCCCATTTTTTGTAAGGTACAAATTTCTCGTTTTGTATGATAATCTATTTTCAGCAAATTGGTTATCTAACCCGCTTTCGAAGATCGATATTTCCATTTTTTATGATACAAACTTCACCGTTTCTATGATAATCTTTTTCGGAAAGTTAGTTATCTAAAACTTTTACATGAAAGTAGATATTTCCCATCTTTATGATACAAATTTCCCGTTTTCTATGATAATCTATTTTCGGCAGAATTTGATTTATCTAGAAAACTTTCGCGGAAAGTAGATATTTCCCATTTTTATGATACAAATTTCCCGTTTCTATGATAATCTATTTTCTGGAAGGATTGGTTATCTAAGAAAATTTCATGGAAAGTAGATATTTCCCCATTTTTTATGATACAAATTTCCGTTTTCTATGATAATCTGGCCTTTCAAAGCAAATTTGGTTATCTGTAACTTTTCCCGGAAAGTCGATATTTCCCATTTTTTATGATACAAATTTCCGTTTTCTATGATAATCTGTTTTCGGGAAAGTTGATTATCTAGAAAACAAGCGGAAAGTAGATATTTCCATTTTCTGTGATACAAATTTCCGTTTCTATGATAATCTATTTTCGGCAATTTGGTTATCTAACTGCTTTCGGAAAGTCGATATTTCCATTTTATGATACAAACTTCCGTTTTCTATGGTAATCTTTTCAGGAAAGTTGGTTATCTAAGAAAACTTTCATGGAAAGTAGATATTTCCATTTTTATGATACAAGTTCCCGTTTCCTATGATAATCATTTTCAGCAAATTTGGTTATCTAACCAACTTTCCGGAAAGTCATTCTTTTCCCATTTTTATGATACAAACTTCCGTTTTTCTATGATATTCTTTTTCAGGAAAGTTGGTTGTCTAAAACTTTCGCGGAAAGTAGATATTTTCCCCATCTTTTATGATACAAATTTCCCGTTTTCTATGATAATCTATTTTCGGCTTGGAAATTTGGTTATCTAAAACTTTCGCGGAAAGTAGATATTTCCCATTTTTATATTTTAAAATTTCCCGTTTTCTATGATAATCTGGCCCGCCGGCAAATTTGGTTATCTAATAACTTTCCCCGGAAAGTAGATATTTCCATTTTTATGATACAAATTCCGTTTTCTGTTAATCTACTTTAAAATTAGGTAATATTTCCCCGAAAATACGAAATCTACTTTCCAAAAGTCGATAATCTTTCAAAATTAGAAAATCTAATAACTATCTACTTTTGGGGGAAGTAGATAACAACTTTCGGAAAGTAGATATTTCTATTTTTATGATACAAATTTCTCGTTTTCTATGATAATCTATTTTCAGGAAAGTCGATATTTCCCATTTTATGATATAAATTTCCGTTTTCTATGATAATCTATTTTTCGGGAAAGTTGGTTATCTAGAAAACTTTCGCGGAAAGTAGATATTTCCCATTTTTATGATACAAATTTCCGTTTTCTGCATGATAATCTATTTTCGGCAAATTTGGTTATCTAACTTTCGAAAAGTCGATATTTCCCCATTTTTTATGATACAAACTTCCGTTTTTCTATGATAATCTTTTTCGGGAAAGTTGATTTATCTACAAAAACTTTCTGTGGAAAGTAGATATTTCCCATTTTTATGATACAAATTTCCCGTTTTTCTATGATAATAATCTATTTTCCAGCAAATTTGGTTATCTATTTCAACTTTCTGGAAAGTCGATATTTCCCATTTTTTTATGATACAAATTTCCCGTTTTCTGATAATCTATTTTCGGGAAAGTTGGTTATCTAAAACGTTCATGAGTAGATATTTTTCCCATTTTTATGATACAAATTTTGAATTTTCTATGATAATCTATTTTTCAAAGCAAATTTGGTTATCTAACCAACTTTCGGGCGTCGATATTTCCCATTTTTTATGATACGAATTTCCGTTTTCTATGATAATCTATTTTCCAGGAAGTTGGTTATCTAGAAAACTTTCGCGTAAAAGTAGATATTTCCCATTTTTTATGATACAAATTTCCCGTTTTCTATGATAATCTATTTTCGGCAAATTTGGTTATCTAATAACTTTCCCAGTAGATATTCCCGTACACATGATACAAATTTCTTCCGTTTTCTATGATAATCTTTTTCAGGAAAGGATTGATTTATCCTAAAGGCTTTCATGAAAGTAGATATTTCCCATCTTTTATGAAATTAAAATTTCGCGTTTTCTATGATAATCTATTTTCGGCAAATTTGGTTATCTAGAAACTTTCTGGAAAGTAGATATTTCCCATTTTTTATGATACAAATTTCCCGTTTCTATGATAATCTATTTGCAGCAAATTTGATTTATCATCCAACTTTCCGGAAAGTAGATATTTCCCATTTTATGATACAAATTTTCCGTTTCTGATAATCTACTTCCCAAAATTAAGGTAATATTTCCCCGAAAATACGAAAATCTACTTTCACAAAAGTCGATGTCTACTTTCCCGAAAATTAGAAATCTATCTACTTCGGGAGTAGATAATAACTTTCGGAAAGTAGATATTTCCATTTTATGATACAAATTTCTCGTTTTCTGCTATGATAATCTATTTTCCGGGAAAGTTGGTTATCTAACCAACTTTCGGAAAGCCGATAACATTTTTTATGATACAAATTTCGTTTTCTATGATAATCTATTTTCGGAAAGTTGGTTTATCTAAAAACTTTCATGGAAAATGGAATATTTCCCATTTTTTTTATAGTACAAATTTCCCGTTTTTTCTATGATAATCTGTTTTCGTAGGTTATCTAACTCAACTTTTGAAAGTAGATATTTCCATTTTTTGATATTAAATTTCCCGTTTTCTGCCAGTAATCTACTTCCCAAAATTAGGTAATATTTCCCCAATACGAAATCTACTTTCCCAAAAGTCGATATCTACTTTCCCGAAAATTAAATCTATCTACTTTTCGAGAGTAGATAACTAACTTTCGGAAAGTAGATATTTCCATTTTATGATACAAATTTCTCGTTTCTATGATAATCTATTTTTCAGGAAGAAGTTGGTTATCTAACCAACTTTCCGGAAAAATCGATATTCCATTTTTTATGATACAAATTTCCCGTTTTCTTGATAATCTATTTTCAGGAGAGTTGATTTATCTAGAAAACTTTCACGCGGAAAGTGAATTATTTCCATTTTTCTACTTGATACAAATTTCCCGTTTTCTATGATAATCTATTTTTCAGCAAATTTGGTTATCTAACAACTTTTCCCAGAAGTCGATATTTCCATTTTTATGATACAAACTTCCCGTTTTCTATGATAATGCTTTTTCGGGAAAGTTGGTTATTTAAAACTTTCGCGGAAAGTAGATATTTCCCATTTTTATGATACAAATTTCCCGTTTTCTATGATAATCTAGCGCAAGCAAATTTGGTTATCTAGAAACTTTCATGGAAGTAGATGTTCCATTTTATGATACAAATTTCCGTTTTCTATGATAATCTATTTTCGGCAAATTTGGTTATCAACAACTTTCCCCGGAAGTATAGATATTCCCATTTTTATGATACAAAATTCCCGTTTTTCTGCCGATAATCTACTTCCCCAAAATTGGGTAATATTTCCCCGAAAATGAAAATCTACTTTCCCAAAGAGTCGATAATCTACTCCGAAATTAGAAAATGTATCTACTTTTCAAGAGTAGATAACAACTTTCGGAAAGTGAATGTTCCCCATTTTTATGATACAAATTTCTCGTTTTCTATGATAATCTACTTGGAAAGTTGAGGTTATCTAGCCTTTCGGAAAGTCGATATTTCCCCACATTTTTGTGATACAAATTTCCGTTTTCTATGATAATCTATTTTCGGGAAAGTTGATTTATCTAAAACTTTCATGAAAGTAGATATTTCCATTTTTTATGATACAAATTTCCGTTTTCTGCACTGATAATCTATTTTCAGCAAGATTTGGTTATCGCGCCAACTTTCACGAAAGTCGATATTCCCATTTTTTATGATACAAACTTCCCGTTTTCTGCGATAATCTTTTCAGAGAGGATTGGTTATCTAAAACTTTTCGCGGAAAGTAGATATTTCCATTTTATGATACAAATTTCCGTTCACATGATAATCTATTTTCGGCAAATTTGGTTATCTAACTCAACTTTCCCGGAAGGTCGATATTTCCCATTTTTATGATACAAATTTCCCGTTTTCTATGATAATCTATTTTCGGGAAGTTAGTTTATCTAAAACTTTCATGGAAAGTAGATATTTCCCATTTTTATGATACAAATTTCCGTTTCTGTGATAATCTATTTTTAAAGCAAATTTGATTTATCTAACTTTCGGCAAGTCGATATTTCCATTTTTTTTGCATGATACAAACTTCCGTTTCTATGATAATCTTTTTCGGAAAGTTGGTTATCTAAGAAACTTTCATGAGAGAAATAGATATTTCCCATTTTATGATACAAATTTCCCGTTTTCTGATAATCTATTTACAGCAAATTTGGTTATCTATAACTTCCCGGAAGAGTAAATATTTCCATTTTTATGATACAAATTTCGTTTCTATGATAATTTATTTTCTTGGAAAGTTGATTTATCTAAAACTTTCGCGGAAAGTAGATATTCCCACTTTTTATGATACATATTTCCGTTTTTCTATGATAATCTATTTTTCAGCAGATTTGGTTATCTAGCCAACTTTCCCGGAAAGTAGATATTTCCATTTTTATGATACAAAATTCCGTTTTCTATGATAATCTACTTCCCCAAAATTAGGAATATTTCTGAAAATACGAAAATCTACTTTAACAAAAGTCCGATAATCTACTTTCGAAAGGTGAAAATCTATCTCTACTTTTTCCGGGGGAAGTATATAATAACTTCCCGGAAAGTAGATATTTCCCATTTTTTATGATACACAAATTTCTCGTTTTCTATGATAATCTATTTTCAGGAAAAGTTGGTTGTCTAGAAGCTTTTCGCGGAAAGTAGATATTTCCATTTTTTGTAATCCTAAATTTCCCGTTTTCTGTGATAATCTATTTTCCGGGACAGTTGGTTTATCTAGAGAAACTTTCGCGTAAATAGATATTTCCCATTTTTTGTGATACTGAATTTTCCCGTTTTCTGTGATAATCTATTTTCGGCAAATTTGGTTTATCTAACTTTCCAGCTTTCCCGGAAAGTCGATATTTCCCATTTTTTATGATACAAATTTCGTTTTCTGTGATAATCTGTTTTCAGAGGATTGATTTATCTAAAAACTTTCATGAAAGTAGATATTTCCACTTTTGCATGATACAAATTTTCCGTTTTCTGCGATAATCTATTTTCAGCAAATTTGGTTATCTAACTCAACTTTCCCGGAAAGTAGATATTTCCCATTTTATGATACAAAATATATTTCCATTTTTATGATACAAATTTCCCGTTTTCTATGATAATCTATTGGGAGAAAGTTGGTTATCTAAAACTTTCGCGGAAAGTAGATATTTCCCATTTTATGATACAAATTCCCGTTTTCTATGATAATCTATTTTCCGGGAAAGTTGGTTATCTAAAACTTTCTGGCAAAAGTAGATATTTCCCATTTTTATGATACAAATTTCCGTTTTCTATGATATTTTTCGGCAAATTTGGTTATCTAATAACTTTCCGGAAGTAGATACCATTTTTATGATACAAATTTCCCGTTTTCTATGATAATCTACTTCCCAAAATTAGGTAATATTTCGAAAATACGAAAATCTACTTTCCCAAAAGTCGATAATTTACTTTCCCAAAATTAGAAAATCTATTTACTTTTCGAAGTAGATATTAACTTTCCGAAAGTAGTTATTTCCATTTTATGATACAAATTTCTCGTTTTCTATGATAATCTATTTTCGATCGATATTTCCCATTTTTTATGATACAAATTTCACGTTTTCTATGATAATCTATTTTCGGGAAAGTTGGTTATCAAAAACTTTCGCGGAAATAGATATTTCCAATTTTTATGATACAAATTTCCCGTTTTCTATGATAATCTATTTTCGGCAAATTTGGTTATCTAACCACTTTCCCGGAAGTAAATTTTCCTTTTTATGATACAAATTTCCCGTTTCTATGATAATCTACTTCAAAATTAGGTAATATTTCCCCGAAAATACGAAAATCTACTTTCAAAAGTCGATAATCTACTTTCAAAATTAGAAAGCTATCTACTTTCGGGGAAGTGATATCTTTCCCCGGAAGAAAATATTTCCCATTTTATGATACATTTCGTTTTCTATGATAATCTATTTTCGGGAAGTTGGTTATCTAATCAACTTTTCCGGAAAGTCGATATTTCATTTTTATGATACAAATTTCCGTTTTCTATGATAATCTATTTGCGGGAAAGTTGGTTATCTAAAACTTTCGCGGAAAGTAGATATTTCCCATTTTTATGATACAAATTTCCCGTTTTCTATGATAATCTACTTCCCAAAATTAGGTAATATTTCCGAAAATACGAAATCTACTTTCCCCAAAAGTCGATAATCTCTTTCCCAAAAATTAGAAAATCTATTTACTTTTCGGGAAGTAGATAACCAACTTTCGGAAAATAGATATTTCCCATTTTATGATACAAATTTCCCGTTTTCTATGATAATTATTTTCGGGAAGTTGGTTAATAAAACTTTCGCGAAGTAGATATTTCCCATTTTTATGATACAAATTTCCCGTTTTCTATGATAATCTACCTCCAAAAATTAGTAATATTTCCCCGAAAATACGAAAATCTACTTTCCCCAAAAGTCGATAATCTACTTTCCCAAAAATTAGAAAAATCTATTTACTTTTCGGGAAGTAGATAACTCTTTCGGAAAGTAGATATTTCCCATTTTTATGATACAAATTTCCCGTTTTCTATGATAATCTATTTTCCGGAAAGTTGGTTATCTAACAAATTTCCCGGAAAGTCGATATTTCCCATTTTTATGATACAAATTTACCGTTTTCTATGATAATCTATTTTCGGGAAAGTGGGTTATCTAAAACTTTCACGCAGAAAGTAGATATTTCCCATTTTTATGACACAAATTTCCCGTTTTCTATGATAATCTATTTTCGGCAAAATTTGGTTATCTAACCAACTTTCCCGGAAAGTAGATATTTCCCATTTTTATGATACAAATTTCCCGTTTTCTATGATAATCTACTTCCCAAAATTATGTAATATTCCGAAAATACGAAAATCTACTTTCCCAAAAGTCGATAATCTACTTTCCAAAAATTAGAAAATCAATTTACTTTTCGGGAAGTAGATAACCAACTTTCCGGAAAGTAGATATTTCCATATTTTATGATACAAATTTCCGTTTTCTATGATAATCTATTTTCGGCAAATTTGGTTATCTAATAACTTTCCGGAAAGTAGATATTTCCCATTTTTATGATACAAATTTCCCGTTTTCTATGATAATCTACTTCCCCAAAATTAGGTAATATTTCCCCGAAAATACGAAAATTTACTTTCCCAAAAGTCGATAATCTACTCCCGAAAATTAGAAAATCTATCTACTTCTCGAGAAATAGATATATCTTCGGAAAGTAGATATTTCCATTTTTTGATACAAATTTCTCGTTTTCTATGATAATCTATTTTCCGGGAAAGTTGGTTATCTAACTAACTTTCACGGAAGAGTCGAATTTCCCATTTTTTATGATACAAATTTCGTTTTTCTATGATAATCTATTTTCCGGGAAAGTTGGTTATCTAAAAACTTTCGCGGAAAGTAGATATTTCCCATTTTTATATTTAATTTCCCGTTTTCTATGATAATCTATTTTCCGCAAATTTGGTTATCTAACCAACTTTCCCGGAAAGTAGATATTTCCCATTTTTTATGATACAAATTTCTCGTTTACTATGATAATCTATTTTCGGGAAAGTTGGTTATCTAACCAACTTTCCCGGAAAGTCGATATTTCCCATTTTTTATGATACAAATTTCCTGTTTTCTATGATAATCTATTTTCGGGAAAGTTGGTTATTTAAGAAACTTTCGCGGAAAGTAGATATTTCCCATTTTTATGATACAAATTTCCCGTTTTCTATGATAATCTATTTTCGGCAAATTTGGTTATCTAACCAACTTTCCCGGAAAGTAGATATTTCCCATTCTTTATGATACAAATTTCCCGTTTTCTATGATAATCTACTTCCCAAAATTAGGTAATATTTCCCGTAATAAACAAAATCTACTCTTTCCCAAAAAGTCGATAATCTACTTTCCCGAAAATTAGAAAATCTATCTACTTTTCGGGGAAGTAGATAACCAACTTTCCCGGAAAGTCGATATTTCCCATTTTTTATGATACAAATTTCCCGTTTTCTATGATAATTTATTTTCGGGAAAGTTGGCTATCTAAGTAACTTTCCCTGAAAGTAGATATTTCCCATTTTTTATGATACAAATTTCCCGTTTTCTTTGATAATCTACTTCCCAAAATTAGGTAATATTTCCCCGAAAATACGAGAATCTACTTTCCCAAAAAGTCGATAATCTACTTTCCCGAAAATTAGAAAATCTATCTACTTTTCGAGGAAGTAGATAACCAACTTTCCCGGAAAGTAGATATTTCCCATTTTTTATGATACAAATTTCTCGTTTTCTATGATAATCTATTTTCGGGAAAGTTGGTTATCTAACCAACTTTCCCGGAAAGTCGATATTTCCCATTTTTATGATACAAATTTCCCGTTTTCTATGATAATCTATTTGCGGGAAAGTTGGTTATCTAAGAAACTTTCGCGGAAAGTAGATATTTCCCATTTTTTATGATACAAATTTCCCGTTTTCTATGATAATCAATTTTCGGCAAATTTGGTTATCTAACCAACTTTCCCGGAAAGTAGATATTTCCCATTTTTTATGATACAAATTTCCCGTTTTCTATGATAATCTACTTCCCAAAATTAGGTAATATTTCCCCGAAAATATGAAAATCTACTTTCCCAAGAAGTCGATAATCTACTTTCCCGAAAATTGGAAAATCTATCTACTTTTCGGCGAAGTAGATAACCAACTTTCCCGGAAAGTAGATATTTCCCATTTTTTATGATACAAATTTCTCGTTTTCTATGATAATCTATTTTCGGGAAAGTTGGTTATCTAACCAACTTTCGCGGAAAGTCGATATTTCCCATTTTTTATGATACAAATTTCCCGTTTTCTATGATAATCTATTTTCGGGAAAGTTGGTTATCTAACCAACTTTCGCGGAAAGTCGATATTTCCCATTTTTTATGATACAAATTTCCCGTTTTCTATGATAATCTATTTTCGGGAAAGTTGGTTATCTAAGAAACTTTCGCGGAAAGTAGATATTTCCCATTTTTATGATACAAATTTCCCGTTTTCTATGATAATCTATTTTCGGCAAAATGGTTATCTAACCAACTTTCCCGGAAAGTAGATATTTCCCATTTTTTATGATACAAATTTCCCGTTTTCTATGATAATCTATTTTCGGGAAAATAGAGTTATCTAAACTTTCGCGGAAATGGATATTTCATTTTTTGTATACAAATTTCCGTTTTCTATGATAATCTATTTTCGGCAATTGGTTATCTAACCAACTTCCAGGAAAGTACATATTTCCCATTTTTATGATACAAATTTCGTTTTCTATGATAATCTACTTCCCAAAATTAGGTAATATTTCCAGAAATACAATCTACTTTCCCAAAAGTCGATAATCTACTTTCGAAAATCTGTTACTTTTGAAGTAGATAACCAACTTTCCGGAAAGTAGTTATTTCCCATTTTTTATGATACAAATTTCTCGTTTTCTATGATAATCTATTTTCGGAAAGTCGATATTTCCCATTTTTATGATACAAATTTCTGTTTCTATGATAATCTATTTTCGGAAAATTGGTTATCTAAAACTTTTCGCGGAAAGTAGATATTTCCATTTTTATGATACAAATTTCCGTTTTCTATGATAATCTATTTTCGGCAAATTTGGTTTATCTAACTCAACTTTCCCGGAAAGTAGATATTTATTTTTATGATACAAATTTCGTTTTCTATGATAATCTACTTTCCCAAAATTAGGTAATATTCCCCGAAAAATGCAATCTACTTTCCCAAAAAGTCGATAATCTACTTTCCCGAAATTAGAAAATCTATCTACTTTTCAGTAGATAACTAACTTGAAAGTAGATACCATTTTATGATACAAATTTCTCGTTTTCTATGATAATCTATTTTCCGGGAAAGTTGGTTATCTACCAACTTTCCCGGAAAGTCGATATTCCCATTTTTTATGATACAAATTTCCGTTTTCTATGATAATCTATTTTCGGGAAAGTTGGTTTATCTAAAACTTTCACGGAAATAGATATTTCCCATTTTTATGATACAAAATTTCCGTTTTCTATGATAATCTATTTCGGCAAATTTGGTTATCTAATAACTTTTCCGGAAAGTAGATATTTCCATTTTTTATGATACAAATTTCTCGTTTTCTATGATAATCTATTTTCAGAAAGTTGGTTATCTAACAACTTTTCAGAAAGTCGATATTCCCATTTTTATGATACAAATTTCCCTTTTCTATGATAATCTATTTTCAGGAAGGTTGGTTATCTAAAACTTTCGCAGAAAGTAGATATTTCCCATTTTTATGATACAAATTTCCGTTTTCTATGATAATCTATTTTCAGGAAAGTTGGTTATCTAACCAACTTTCCTGGAAAGTAGATATTTCCACATTTTTATGATACAAATTTCCGTTTTCTATGATAATCTACTTCCCAAAATTGGGTAATATTTCCCGAAAATACGAAAATCTACTTTCCCAAAAGTCGATAATCTTCTTTCCCAAAATTAGAAAATCTATTTACTTTTCGGGGAGATGAAGTAACTTGCCCGGAAAATAGATATTTCCATTTTTATGATACAAATTTCCGTTTTCTATGATAATTATTTTCGGGAAAGTTGGTTATCTAGAAACTTTCATGGAAAGTAGATATTTCCCATTTTTTATGATACAAATTTCCGTTTTCTATGACAATCTATTTTCGGAAAGTTGGTTATCTAACCAACTTTCGGAAAGTGGATATTCCATTTTTATGATACAAATTTCCCGTTTTCTATGATAATCTACTTCCCAAAATTAGGTAATATTTCCCGAAAATGAAATCTACTTTCCCAAAAGTCGATAATCTACTTTCCCAAAATTAGAAAATCTATTTACTTTTCGGGAAGTAGATAACCAACTTTCGGAAAGTAGATATTTCCATTTTTATGATACAAATTTCCGTTTTCTATGATAATCTATTTTCGGGAAAGTTGGTTATCTAGAAACTTTCATGGAAAGTAGATATTTCCCATTTTTATGACACAAATTTCCCTTTTCTATGATAATCTATTTTCGGCAAATTTGGTTATCTAATAACTTTCGGAAAGTAGATATTTCCCCTTTTTATGATACAAATTTCCGTTTTCTGTGATAATCTACTTCCCAAAATTAGGTAATATTTTCCCGAAAATACGAAAATCTACTTTCCCAAAAGTCGATAATCTACTTTCTCCCAAAATTAGAAAATCTATTTACGGAAAGTAGATAACCAACTTTCCCGGAAAGTAGATATTTCCCATTTTTTATGATACAAATTTCTCGTTTTCTATGATAATCTATTTTCGGGAAAGTTGGTTATCTAACCAACTTTCGGAAATTTCCATTTTTTATGATACAAATTCCCGTTTTCTATGATAATCTATTTTCCGGAAAGTTGGTTATCTAAGAAACTTTCACGGAAAGTAGATATTTCCCATTTTTATGATACAATTTCCGTTTTCTATGATAATCTATTTTCGGCAAATTTGGTTATCTAACCAACTTTCGGAAAGTAGATATTTCCCATTTTTTATGATACAAATTTCCCGTTTTCTATGATAATCTACTTCCCAAAATTAGGTAATATTTCAAATACGAAATCTACTTTCCCAAAAGTCGATAATCTACTTTCCCAAAAATTAGAAAATCTATTTACTTTCGGGAAGTACATAAACTTTCAAATGAATATTTCCATTTTTTAGTACAATTTCCGTTTTCTATGATAATTTTTCGGGAAAGTTGGTTATCTAAAACTTTTCCGGAAAGTAGATATTTATTTTATGATACAAATTTCCGTTTTCTATGATAATCTACTTCCCAAAAATAGGTATATTTCCCCGAAACACGAAAATCTACTTTCCCAAAAGTCGATAATCTACCCCAAAAATAGAAAATCGATTTACTTTTCGGAAGTAGATATAACTTTCCGGAAAGTAGATATTTCCCATTTTTATGATACAAATTTCGTTTTCTATGATAATCTATTTTCGGGAAAGTTGGTTATCTAATAAATTTCGGAAAGTAGATATTTCCCATTTTATGATACAAATTTCCGTTTTCTATGATCTACTTCCCAAAATTAGGTAATATTTCCCGAAAATACAAATCTACTTTCCCAAAAGTCGATAATCTACTTAAATTAGAAAATCTATCTACTTCGAGTAGACCAACTTTCCGGAAAGTAGATATTTCCCATTTTTATGATACAAATTTCTCGTTTTCTATGATAATCTATTTTTCGGGAAAGTTGGTTATCTAGAAAACTTTCACGGAAAGTAGATATTTCCCATTTTTATGATACAAATTTCCGTTTTCTATGATAATCTACTTCCCAAAATTAGGTAATATTTCCCGAAAATACGAAAATCTACTTTCCCAAAAGTCGATAATCTACTTTCCCAAAATTAGAAAATCTATTTACTTTTCGAAGTACATAACAACTTTCGGAAAATAGATATTTCATTTTTATGATACAAATTTCCCGTTTTCTATGATAATCTATTTTCGGAAAGTTGGTTATCTAGAAACTTTCGGAAAGTAGATATTTCCCATTTTATGATACAAATTTCGTTTCTATGATAATCTTCCCAAAATTAGGTAATATTTCCCCGAAAATACGAAAATCTACTTTCCCAAAAGTCGATAATCTACTTTCCGAAAATTAGAAAATCTATCTACTTTTCGAGGAAGTAGATAACAACTTTCGGAAAATAGATATTTCCCATTTTTATGATACAAATTTCTCGTTTTCTATGATAATCTATTTTCGGGAAAGTTGGTTATCTAACCAACTTTCGGAAAATCGATATTTCCCATTTTATGATACAAATTTCCCGTTTTCTATGATAATCTATTTTCGGAAAGTTGGTTATCTAAACTTTCCCAGAAAGTAGATTTTCCCATTTTTATGATACAAATTTCCGTTTTCTATGATAATCTACTTCCCAAAATTAGGTAATATTTCCCCGAAAATACGAAAATCTACTTGCAAAAGTCGATAATCTACTTCCGAAAATTAGAAAATCTATCTACTTTTCGGGAAGTAGATAAAAACTTTCCCGGAAAGTAGATATTTCCCTTTTTATGATACAAATTTCTCGTTTCTATGATATTCTATTTTCGGAAAGTTGTTATCTCCTTTCGGAAAATATTTCCCATTTTATGATACAAATTTCCGTTTTCAATGATAATCTATTTTCCGGAAGTTGGTTATCTAAAACTTTCCGGAAAGTAGATATTTCCCATTTTTATGATACAAATTTCCGTTTTCTATGATAATCTATTTTCAGGAAAGGGAAGAAGTAGATATTTCCCATTTTTTTATGATACAAATTTCACGTTTCTATGATAATCTACTTCGCAAAATTAGGTAATAGTTCCCCAAAATTCGAAAAATCTGCTTCGAAAGTCGATAATCTACTTTCCCGAAAAGTAGAAAATCTATCTACTTTTTCGGGAAAGTCTAATAACTTTCGGAAGTAGATATTTCCCATTTTTATGATACAAATTTCCCGTTTTCTATGATAATCTATTTTCGGGAAAGTTGGTTATCTAATAACTTTCGGAAAGTAGATATATTCCATTTTATGATTCAAATTTCCCGTTTTCTATGATAATCTGTTTTCGAAACCAAATTTAGTTTATCTAACTCAAAACTTTCCCGGAAAGTAGATATTTCCCATTTTTATGTTACAAATTTTCCCGTTTTCTATGATAATCTATTTTCGGCAAATTTGGTTATCTAATAACCGGAAGTAGATATTTCCCATTTTTTATATGATACAAATTTCCGTTCTCTATGATGATAATCCTGTTTCGGCAAATTTGGTTTATCTAACAACTTTCGGAAAGTAGATATTTCCCATTTTTTATGATACAAATTTCACGTTTTCTGTGATAATCTACTTCGCAAAGTGGGTAATATTTCCCCCAAAATTCAATCTACTTCCCCGAAAAGTCGATAATCTACTTTCCGAAAAGTAGAAAATCTATCTACTTTTTCGGGAAAATTATCTCAACCAACTTTCGGAAGTAGATATTTCCCATTTTTTGACACAAATTTCCCGTTTTCTATGATAATCTATTTTCGGAAAGTTGGTTATCTAATAACTTTCCTGGAAGTAGATATT